>NC_060184.1:57047947-57055447 GCF_021184085.1 Oncorhynchus gorbuscha
ATACATGCCAGAGTTAGAGTGGCCCTGACTGGCTGCCAATGCAGTGTAATGGAGATAGGTGGGAGCTAATGCATGGGAATACTGATAAGGTTATGAAGAGGACACTGGACAGGGAAGATTGGATGGCTATCAGGCAGGTGAGGAGACATTTTATTTTGGCTCCTCCTAGAACCCCCCCCCTCTCTCCCTCTCTTTCTTTCGTTCTTTTGTTCTCTCTCTTTCTTTTCGCACTCCCTCTCTCTGTCAGTCTCTCTCTTTCTCTATTTCTCTCTTTCTCTCTCTTCAGATGCTATGCTGTTCATCATTGACTACGGAATTCTAACGTGACTCGGTGTGACTGAGCATTGTCTTGTGCTTCTCAAAAACCCTTCTGTTTTTGGCAAAGAGAATTGAGAAGTTTGAATTATTCGACGCAATGAATAAAATATGTCAGACAGACAGCATGCTTATTTAAATACCTCAGTCTCCTAGCCACATAGTCCATATTGATGTCCCTGGTGAGAGGAGAGGGGACCTCTGCCGAATATATCAGTGTGACCTGAATTCACATCTGCCACTGGGGCACAGAGGGGCCACCACAGGGGACTGAGATGGACTTCCAGGCTCAGTCCCAAATGGCACCTTATTCCCTATATAGTACACTGCTTTTTACCAGAGTGTGTGTCTTTCCCTATATAGGGAATAGGGTGCCATTTGGGACGCAGACCTAGAGTAGTGGGAACCAACTCAGGCTAGAGACAGGGAGTGAAGAATGGAGGTTTTAAATAGAACATTCTGGCTCTCATGCCCAAGGGCTGCCTAATATTTGGTCTCTAATCTGATGTAAAGTCATAAAGACAGATTTTCACAAAATATTGACCATGAATAACCAGCAGCCTTTGACCCTACAGAAAGAGTGGAAGATGAAATGGACAACCACTTAGGAGAGGACAACCACTTTCCCAACGATGTAGAGGCTCTGAAAAGACACAAATTGGAAAAGTGTGATTGACTCAAGATCAGTAAGCTGTAGCACTCAAAATGAATCCCATCCGACAGAGAGAGAGTCTTTACCGTCCTGACAGAGAAGCAAGCCAAATGATTTACTGAGAGAGAGAACTCTCTCAAGCCCTTGGATGGGTCCGCCAAGCAGACATACACAGATGACCAGACACAACAACAACAAACTAAGGAGCTGTCCTCTCTCCCTCTGATATCTCTGTTGCTGCAGTTGCTGCAGTTGCTCTCAGGGAGCTTCCCAGACATTGGAAGAAAACGGTGAGGAGGGAACTTAGATCCCCCTTCCCAAATTAAACGTGACTCATCTGGGTCGTCATTTGGAAGAAAGGGAGGAAGACCCTGGAGAGACACGTGTGTACGTGACACCCAACAAAAAACAACCCCCAGCCTCTAACCAACCTCCCGACCAGACCAAACTAAGCGGATGTCCTCGGAGTTGCTAATCAACAAAGCAAACAGATCTACAGGTCTGAAATGCTATTGCTATTGTCATAATGCTATTTTTCCGTTAGTAATATATATGCCATTTAGCAGACGCTTTTATCCAAAGCGACTTACAGTCATGTGTGCATACATTCTACGTATGGGTGGTCCCGGGGATCGAACCCACTACCCTGGCGTTACAAGCGCCATGCTCTACCAACTGAGGTCTTGAGCTACAGGCCTAAGGAAACAGTAGTAATACATCTCAGTCACTGCGCCATGCGATGCAGTGTCATTCATAAATTCCATTACATCTCTCTAACACAGGAACTACAAGGTCAGGGTTCAGTAATGATACAACACAAAAGAACAAGCCCTAATCCCAATTCTGGCCCCATGTGGGTATTTGGTGGGCAAGGGCTAGCCCTCACAACACTCATACCAAGCCCAGCACGGTCTAGCCCACACCAATCCCACGTCAGCCCAGCACGGTCTAGCCCACACCAATCCCACATCAGCCCAGCACGGTCTAGCCCACACCAATCCCACATCAGCCCAGCACGGGCTAGCCCACACCACACCTACATCAGCCCAGCGCGGGGTAGCCCACACCAATCTCACGTCAGCCCAGCACAGGATAGCCCAAACCAATCCCACATCAGCCCAGAACAGGATAGCCCAAACCAATCCCACATCAGCCCAGCACGGGCTAGCCCACGTCAATCCCACATCAGACCAGCACGGGCTAGCCCACACCAATCCCACATCAGCCCAGCACGGGCTAGCCCACACCACACCAACATCAGCCCAGCGCGGGCTAGCCCACACCAATCCCACGTCAGCCCAGCACAGGATAGCCCAAACCAATCCCACATCAGCCCAGCACAGGCTAGCCCACACCAATCCCATGTCAGCCCAGCACAGGATAGCCCAAACCAATCCCACATCAGACCAGCACGGGCTAGCCCACACCAATCCCACATCAGCCCAACGTGGGCTAGCCTACACAATCCTGCACAGGTTAGCAGGCACTAGCCCAAACCAAGCCTAGCACAGGTCAGCCCACACCAAGCCTAGCACAGGATAGCCCACACCAAGCCTAGCACAGGATAGCCCACACCAAGCCTAGCACAGGTCACAATGTAGAGGTGGGGGCTCAGAATATCTTGGGGCGTCGTTTGCAAATACCCCAATTCATGTTACGTTTTTTTTTAACTATACAAAACAACATTCAAACCAATGAGGGTTCAGAACTTTAAAGATAATTACCTCAGAATCGTCTTTCTTCAGATATAATCTTATAGTAGTAGGAATAAACCCTCAAATCACACCAGCTCAACCACCTTTTGCTGGCCAGGGCCTATCAACCCACTTTAGACCAGGAACCCTGGTTGACCACACTGGCCAGGAAAAAGTCCCCTTTGACTCACCGTCAGATAGCGAGGTCGCACCGTCAATTAGCGAGGCCGCACCGTCAGTTAGCGAGGCCGCACCGTCAGTTAGCGGTGACGCACCGTCAGTTAGCGAAGCCGCACCGTCAGTTAGCGGTGACGCACCGTCAGTTAACGAGGCTGCACCGTCAGTTAGCGAGGCCGCACCGTCAGTTAGCGAGGCCGCACCGTCAGTTAGCGAGGCCGCACCGTCAGTTAGCGAGGCCGCAGTCAGTACGGTGACGCACCGTCAGTTAGCGGTGACGCACCGTCAGTTAGCGAGGCCGCACCGTCAGTTAGCGAGGCCGCACCGTCAGTTAGCGAGGCCGCACCGTCAGTTAGCGAGGCCGCACCGTCAGTTAGCGAAGCCGCACCGTCAGTTAGCGGTGACGCACCGTCAGTTAACGAGGCCGCACCGTCAGTTAGCGAGGCCGCACCGTCAGTTAGCGAGGCCGCACCGTCAGTTAGCGAGGCCGCACCGTGAGTTAGCGGTGACGCACCGTCAGTTAGCGGTGACGCACCGTCAGTTAGCGAGGCCGGCACCGTAAAGTTAGCGAGGCCGCACCGTCAGTTAGCGGTGACGCACCGTCAGTTAGCGAAGCCGCACCGTCAGTTAGCGGTGACGCACCGTCAGTTAACGAGGCTGCACCGTCAGTTAGCGAGGCCGCACCGTCAGTTAGCGAGGCCGCACCGTCAATTAGCGAGTCAGTTAGCGAGGCCGCACCGTCAGTTAGCGAGGCCGCACCATCACTTAGCGGTGACGCACCGTCAGTTAGCGGTGACGCACCGTCAGTTAGCGAGGCCGGCACCGTAAAGTTAGCGAGGCCGCACCGTCAGTTAGCGGTGACGCACCGTCAGTTAGCGAAGCCGCACCGTCAGTTAGCGGTGACGCACCGTCAGTTAACGAGGCTGCACCGTCAGTTAGCGAGGCCGCACCGTCAGTTAGCGAGGCCGCACCGTCAATTAGCGAGGCCGCACCGTCAGTTAGCGAGGCCGCACCGTCAGTTAGCGAGGCCGCACCGTCAGTTAGCGGTGACGCACCGTCAGTTAGCGGTGACGCACCGTCAGTTAGCGAGGCCGCACCGTCAGTTAGCGAGGCCGCACCGTCAGTTAGCGAGGCCGCACCGTCAGTTAGCGAGGCCGCACCGTCAGTTAGCGAGGCCGCACCGTCAGTTAGCGAGGCCGCACCGTCAGTTAGCGAGGCCGCACCGTCAGTTAGCGAGGCCACACCGTCAGTTAGCGAGGCCGTACCGTCAGTTAGCGAGGCCGCACCGTCAGTTAGTGATGCCGCACTGTCAGTTAGCGATCCCGCACCGTCAGTTAGCTGTGACGCACCGTCAGTTAGCGAGGCCGGCACCGTCAGTTAGCGAGGCCGCACCGTCAGTTAGCGAGGCCGCATCGTCAGTTAGCGAGGCCGCACCGTCAGTTAGCGAGGCCGCACCGTCAGTTAGCGAGGCCGCACAGTCAGTTAGCGAGGCCGCACCGTCAGTTAGCGAGGCCGAACCGTCAGTTAGCGAGGCCGCACTGTCAGTTAGAGATACCGCACCGTCAGTTAGCGGTGACGCACCGTCAGTTAGCTGTGACGCACCGTCAGTTAGCGAGGCCGCACCGTCAGTTACCGAGGCCATACCGTCAGTTAGCCAGGCCGCACTGTCAGTTAGCGGTGACGCACCGTCAGTTAGCGGTGACGCACCGTCAGTTAGCTGTGACGCACCGTCAGTTAGCGAGGCCGCACTGTCGGTTAGCTGTGACGCACCGTCAGTTAGCGAGGCCGCACAGTCAGTTAGCGGTGACGCACCGTCAGTTAGCGAGGCCGCACCGTCAGTTAGCTGTGACGCACCGTCAGTTAGCGAGGCCGCACCGTCAGTTAGCGAGGCCGCACCGTCAGTTAGCGAGGCCGCACCGTCAGTTAGCGGTCAGCGCCGTCAGTTAGCGCTGACGCGCCGTCAGTTAGCGCTGACGCGCCGTCAGTTAGCGCTGACGCGCCGTCAGTTAGCTGTGACGCACCGTCAGTTAGCGAGGCCGCACCGTCAGTTAGCGAGGCCGCACTGTCATCTGACCCCCATTTCATGTATTATATGAAGGGCATGGTGTGTGCTGACCCATGTTGGGTTGGTGTCCGCTAACCTGTGTTGGACTATACAGCTAAATTTCTTGTCTCTTTTGTATTACCATGATTTGTAATGTGTAGCTCTTTAGGTTAACGTTAAGTAATAACTTCAACATTAGAACTGGACTACTACTTGCCGATTTTAAGTTACTTCCTCCTTTCACAATTCATAGACCATACTCTTTTGCACCCATGGGACCTGTTAAGTCTAGTCTTGAGGGTTTAAATGTAGCTCTATCCAAATTGAGAATATCACCCTCTAACCATTTGCTGGTAAACAACCTATTGAATTCATCATTTTCTCCTGTATCGATCATACGCCATTATCATCATTCATCCTGTAACCATTGATTAATTGTACTATTTTTATTATTAAACTTCTGTATTTTACCTGTTGTTGTTTCTCTGATGCAAAGTTAAATACGTTCATGTGGCATAAGAAGCGCGAAGCTTCTCTGGTAATAATACTGTGTATATAATAGCAACAATCCAGGCCGACAATCCAACAGGCTGGTCTTATTTCAGGTTCAGGCAAAGTGAGCCTTGGGCCCACCAGCCTTGGGGCCAATGTGGGCGCGATGAGCAAAGGCGCATCCAGCCCAATTTGAGCAGCCTACATCGGTCCAATGTTTAAGCCCACATTGGGCCCACATGTGGAAATGCTTGCTGGGTTAGCATTAGCATACTCAGTTCAAGTTGACCCATGTGTTAGCAAGCGAGTTAGCAAGACGGGAAAACTATATGGTTGCCCATGTATCAGTTTTACCACCACTGACAAAGACAGTCATTTCTAAGTACCAATGCAGACACCTTCCAGACCTATTTGTTGTTGCACCAAGACATTACCAAAAAAGACTTTGCGATATTTATTTTCACACTGAGCTACCAAAACAACTCTGGGGGAAAAAAGCACTGCTTTCCAGAAGGACAACAGAATAGCAAATTCAAAACTAATTTCTCTCTGCTTTGTGACCAACCATATATTTACTGGGAGGGAAAAGAAAATAACCAAAGAAATGTGTTTCCATTAATCTTGAGCAGATGATAGGGCCCTGAGTCCCAAATGGCACCCTACTCTCTATACTATATTTAGTGCACTACTTTTGAATAGGGCCCACAGGGCTCTGGTCAAAAGTAGTGCACTATATATGGAATGGGGTGTTTTGTATTGCAAGCCGGTCTTTCCGAGAGGCCTAAGATGATAGGGGGTCTTTTCACTGATGACTAAACTGTGATTTGAACTGTCTGCTTCACGGCTGATTAAAGCTATCTATATGGAGCCACGTGGATCTCTTCCAACCCAGGATGTGCAAACATGCTAATCTTACAGCTCCTCACACGCACACACACCACGCAGGTGAAACAGAGATCAGAGATTGATGGGGAGATTGAAGGATGAAGAGAGCGAAGAGGACAAGACAGATCATAAAAGACTTCCCAACAGGTGACAAAGAAAGAGAGAACGAAAGAAAGAGCAGAGAGCCAAAGCCAAGAAACCACTCGGGTCAGCAGCACCATAGGGGACATGCTATGGTTTGAGGAATCTATGTAGGAGAAAATACATCTTGAATCAAAAGAACCAGATGTTATTATGATCCCTGGAAATTATGTTTTGGATATAGACATCACCTCGATCCGTCACGCCGTGCGATAGAGGAATGCACAAGGTTTTTATTTGACACATCAAGGCTAGGCCTTGACGGGTTTTGTTTTGGTTAAATATTAGATCCTCCTTCCAATGTTGGAGATGTCCCACCTGGATATGAAAGGGTGCATCCGGTACCCAAAGAGGAACATTTGATTTGGGACTATGAGTCATCAACACAAGGCAATGTAGAGATAGTCTGAACTCCTATGGTCATTGTTTATTCAGCACAAACAGATCTAGTAACATGTGATGGCAGAGAGTCACTGGCTCGTTTGTGTGTTTGGTACTCATTCCCACGGTCCCTCTGTCAAACATTGAGTTTATTAAAGATGGAATCCGTGGGCCACCCGAGTAGTGCAGCAGTCTAAGGCACTGATCAGCGCTAGAAGCGTCCCTACAGATCCGGGTTTGATCCCAGGTTGTGTTGCAGACGACCGCGAACGGGAGACCCATGAGGCGGCGCACAATCGGCCCAGAGTCGTCCGGGTTAGGGGAGGGTTTGGCCGCCTGGGATGTCCTTGTCCCATCGTGCTCTAGCGACTCCTTGTGGCGGCCGGGCGCATGCAAGCTGGCTTCGGTCGCTAGCTGAACTGTATCGCTTCCGACACATTGGTGCGGCTGGCTTCCGGGTTAAGCGAGCAGTTGTCAAGACAGCAATGTGGCTTTGTGTGTTCGTTTTTCGGAGGACGCATGGCTCTCGACCTTTGCCTCTCCCGAGTCCGCACTGGAGCTGTAGAAGTGGGACAAGACTGCAACTGCCAATTGGATATCACAAAATTGGGGAGGAAAAGGGGTAAAAAGTACATAAACATTTTTAAAGATGGAATCCGCAGTTGATATTGATTTTATTTTGTTAAGGAGTGTCGTGCAACATGGTACAAAAGAAAACA
>NC_060184.1:57060447-57155447 GCF_021184085.1 Oncorhynchus gorbuscha
AGGGAGGGACCAAAGAAATGAACTCAAAAAGTTCAAGGCTACGATGGAAAATGTTAAAAGTTTCAACTTCAGTTTTCAAAACTTACTTCTAAGACATAACTAAACTCAGCAAAAAAAAGAAATGTCCTCTCACTGTCAACTGCATTAACTTTCAGCAAACTTAATGTGTGTAAATATTTGTATGAACATAAGACTCAACAGCTGAGACATAAACTGAACAAGTTCCACAGACATGTGACTAACAGAAACGGAATAATCTGTCCCTGAAGAAAGGGGGGGGGTCAAATTCAAAAGTAAAAGTCAGTATCTGGTGTGGCCACCAGCTGCATTAAGTACTGCAGTGCATCTCCTCCGCATGGACTGCACCAGATTTGCCAGTTCTTACCATGAGATGTTACCCCACTCTTCCACCAAGGCACCTGCAAGTTCCCAGACATTTCTGGAGGGAATGGCCCTAGCCCTCACCCTCCCATCCAACAGGTCCCAGACATGCTCAATGGGATTGAGATCCGGGCTCTTCGCTGGCCGTGGCAGAACACTGACATTCCTGTTTTACAGGAAATCACGCACAGAACGAGCAGTATAGCTGGTGGCATTGTCATGCTGGAGGGTCATGTCAGGATGAGCCTGCAGGAAGGGTACCACATGAGGAGCATGTCTTCCCTGTAACGCACAGTGTTGAGATTGCCTGCAATGACAACAAGCTCAGTCCGATGATGCTGTGACACACCATCCCAGACCATTACGGACCCCCCACCTCAAAATCGATCCCGCTCCAGAGTACAGGCCTCGGTGTAACGCTCATTCCTTCGACGATAAACGCGAATCGGACCATCACCCCTGGTGAGACAAAACCGCGACTCGTCAGTGAAGAGCACTTTTTACCAGTCCTGTCTGATCCAGCAACTGTGGGTTTGTGCCCATATGCAACGTTGTTACCGGTGATGTCTGGTGAGGACCTGCCTTACAACAGGCCTGCAAGCCCTCAGTCCAGCCTATTGCGGACAGTCTGAGCACTGATGGAGAGATTGTGCGTTCCTAGAGTAACTCGGGCAGTTGTTGTTGTCATCCTGTACCTGTCCCGCAGGTGTGATGTTCGGATGTACCGATCCTGTGCAGGTGTTTTTACACGTGGTCTGCCACTACGAGGACGATCAGCTGTCCGTCCTGTCTCCTTGTAGTGCTGTCTTAGGCGTCTCACAGTACGGACATTGCAATCTATTACATCTGTCGTCCTCATGCCTCCTTGCAGCATGCCTAAGGCACGTTCACGCAGATGAGCAGGGACCCTGGGAATCTTTCTTTTGGTGTTTCAGTAGAAAGGCCTCTTTACGTTGTCATAACTGTGACCTTAATTGCATGTAAGCTGTTAGTCTTAACGACTGTTCCACAGGTGCATGTTCATGAATCGTTTCTGGTTCACTGAACAAGGATGGGAAACAGAGTTTAAACCCTTTTCAATTAAGATTTGTGCCTGAAAGAGGGACGTTTCTTTTTTTTTGCTGAGGTTATATAGACAAAAATTCACAGACACTGATCAATGCTACAACATAGAGTTCCTGCTGTTGCAGTGATTGTCGTCAGAGTTGCTGTACAGTACATTGTTAGCGTCCCAAATTGCACCCTATTCCCTATATAATGCACTACTTTTTACCAGGGATCTATATATCAGGAACATGGTGCCATTGTGTGTCCTTTACTGACTTCTATATGGAATCCACCATCCCCGGTCTTCAGAGGACAAAAATACACTTTGTTTTTACAACTTTTACTGTACATTCTACACACATTTTACATCCATGGCACTTTATATATATATATATATATATATATATATATATATAGTAGTTACATAGCAAGAATAAAGTAATTACCACAGTGATTCAGTGATTCAATTAGAAGTAGGGAGGGAGCGCACCAGCCAACAGCCAACCAACCAGACTGGAACCAGCTTCCCTTCTGCTGATTGCCCAACTGGTGGCCAAACAGAAGATATCCCTGAGTGGGTTGAATCACAACAGGTTTACACCCAGCACGGGGCCAATCATAATATGTCACTGGCTTCACTCATATCTCCTGTTGTGGTAGTTTTGTTTTAAAACAAGGTCTGTGTACTTTCAGTGGGTTGATGTGCAGTGAGATGGGTGGGGGCTGTGCTCAAAGGGAGAGCACTCCACTTTCAGCATAGCCGCCAGATAAGTACCACCTAAGTGGCTGGTTGGTTTGTTTTTCCCGTTACACACAAAAGGTGTCATCAGCGGCCTCTGAACAGGATGGGGTGAGGGGATATGGGTTTGATAGAGGTTGAGCAGCTCTTGCTGTAGGTACTGTAGGTTTGATGGATAATCAGGCCAGAGCAGAGGTCCAGGAGGGAGTTCTGGAGAAGGACAAGTATTGGAGTCAGTGTCCCAGGGTGCAGCACCTGAGGCATGGTACGGGCACCTCTAATAAGTGCCTCGCTCCTTCATGCCACCATTGCCCAACTGGACAGGGCATCTTTCCATTGTAGCACTGTAGCTTCTGCACAATTCCTCAGCTCAGGGTTTAAACACACTACCACCACCTCTATCTTTGCCAACCGGTCCATTGATACCTCAACATCAGGCCCTGGACAGGGTTGTATCTAGATGAGTTCCATGTTATAATGTCTATGTAATCTGTTACATGTAATCTGATTACAAAAAAAACCTAACTGTAATCCGTTAAGTGACCAAACAAAAATAAGGTAATCAGATTACAGATCCGTTTGAAAAACTAGATGACTACTTCTTGGATTACCTTAAAATTATGAAAGGATGTTTGCGAAAACATTTATTATGGCACCTTTCTGTTTTCTCAATGATATTCAATTCAGCATTGAAAAAAGCCACAAGTTTAAGTTTGTTCCACCTGAGCAAGTCTGATCACAATTCAGAGACCACTATGATGACACACCAAACGAGTTTGATGCATCCTTTTCGTCTTCCTCTAATGCCTCTTAAGGAGAAAGTAATCAGAATAAAGTAATCAGATTATGTTACTGAGTTTGGGTAATCCAAAATTTACATTACTGATTACAATTTTGGACAGGTAACTAGTAACGGATTATATTTAGTAAGTAACCTGCCCAACCCTGTAAGTTGAGTCAATGCAACTCATCTAGAGAGTTTATGCAACTCATATGGATAGGCTTCATGAAATGTACAGATCTTAGCAAGCATCAACAAGGCTGAAAGAACCCAAAGTGAAGTGAAATGTTCATTAGGATTCCAAGCTAGTTTTCGTTCTTCAATTTTATAGCTACATTTTCTTTTTCTATCCGCAGGATTATACTTTCATGTGCAGCAAGTGAAATGGACCTCCATCCATATAATTACCAGGCAAATTACATTCATTATTGCAATTTACATCTCATCGGCAAGCCAATTATTAACAGTCTGACCTCCGCGGCTTCCTTCGGCTTGGAAATCTAAAACGAGCTGCCGAGGTGGGCGAGATGGCGGAACGAGAGGGAGAAAAACAATCAATACGATTCTGAAGATGATTATTTCACATATCTATAATGCTATGCTTCACAGCACAGCTGCCCGCCCGGCAGTGCTACTCTGATGTCTGATTTGTGTTATCGCCGCCGGTAATTTGCTGCTTCGCTCCTCTTAAAAGGGACGTAGGCTGCATTCTGCATTCGTCCATCTGTCTGTCCAGCCAATCACACACAAGCATAACAACAGAACACACGCGCAAACAGAAAAACACACACACTCCCACCACAAACAATCCACAGAGTCTAATTAGGCTGTGCAGTATATTACTGCTCTATCACAATGGGACCGGGGGATGAGAGTGAAAGTGCAGTCTTAGGCGGTAATCAACTCGGCAATTGAGGGCAAACTCTGTAACTTAGTCCCAGAGCTAATTTGTAGCTGGTGTACCACTCATTTAAATGTGTGAGACAGGAAGGGGAGGGAGGACGAGAGAGCGTGGCTTTCGTTCTCTATAGTATACACTGGGTGCATACCAAATAGCGCTCTATTCCTATAGTGTACTACTCTTCAAAAGGAGTGCACTGTATAGGGAGCAGGGTGCCATTCGGGACACATCCAATGTTTTATAGTGGTGAGACGTGTATCAACGAAAGTGGGATGGACAACAAACCGACGAGATATAACAGCACATGACCTTCCTTTACTTTGTCAATAAAACACAATCGTGAAGTGTTCACTTTAAAACAGGATACCTGCTGCTATGATTGTTGGAAGGAGGTGTACTATTATTCCAAAACGACAGTCGCGAGGATTGGAAGTTTACACGCACACACACACGCACGCACGCACGCACACACCTGTTTCAGTAGGGGGTAAAGAGAGTCCTCCAATACACAATGGCTCATAAAAACCAAGGGAGGGGAGAATCTGCAGTCCCATCGGAGGGCTGTGTACAGTACCAGACCTCCCTGTGAGATAGCATTGTGGAAGAAACAATAACACCACATCACTGGTTCAAAGGAGAGACCCAGTAACATGGGAGGCATCTGTTGTGTTGGTGTCTGTCTGAGGTTTGTGTTGGTGTCTGTCTGAGGTTTGTGTTGGTGTCTGATTGAGGTTTGTGTTGGTGTCTGTCTTAGGTTTGTGCTGGTGTCTGTCTGAGGTTTGTGTTGGTGTCTGATTGAGGTTTGTGTTGGTGTCTGATTGAGGTTTGTGCTGGTGTCTGTCTGAGGTTTGTGTTGGTGTCTGTCTGAGGTTTGTGTTGGTGTCTGATTGAGGTTTGTGTTGGTGTCTGATTGAGGTTTGTGTTGGTGTCTGTCTGAGGTTTGTGCTGGTGTCTGTCTGAGGTTTGTGTTGGTGTCTGTCTGAGGTTTGTGTTGGTGTCTGATTGAGGTTTGTGTTGGTGTCTGTTTAAGGTTTGTGTTGGTGTCTGTTTGAGGTTTGTGTTGGTGTCTGTCTGAGGTTTGTGTTGGTGTCTGTCTGAGGTTTGTGTTGGTGTCTGATTGAGGTTTGTGTTGGTGTCTGTTTAAGGTTTGTGTTGGTGTCTGTGTCTGAGGTTTGTGTTGGTGTCTGATTGAGGTTTGTGTTGGTGTCTGTTTAAGGTTTGTGTTGGTGTCTGTGTCTGAGGTTTGTGTTGGTGTCTGATTGAGGTTTGTGTTGGTGTCTGATTGAGGTTTGTGTTGGTGTCTGTTTAAGGTTTGTGTTGGTGTCTGTGTCTGAGGTTTGTGTTTGTGTCTGTGAGGTTTGTGTTTGTTGGGGAAAAAGGAGGGAGGGGGTGATAGACCATGTTTCTTTGAAGATATCTGTCTGCAAAAACGTTCTGATTCCTTTCATATCGTTATTGCACTTTTCTCTGTTACAATCAGTGGTGATTTTAGCATGTAAATCTTGTTGGGGAAAAACAAAAACATGTGGGATGCATGCCAACAAAGCCACTACACAACACTAAATAATAGATTAACTGCACTGTAACGGTGACAAACGGTGCCCACAAACTGTTAGGAACTACATAAAGCTGTTCCAACAGCAGAGTCCCAACAGCAGTCCCAACACCTTACCACTGCTAAACCTGGCTTTCAGCAGAGCCTTGTCTGGCAGCGAAATAGTTCATTCAGCCTCATTTGCTGCCTTTAAAAAAATATAGCTGATATGGCTGACTTGCTTAAACAAATGTGGTTTCTACTGACTATTGAGATGTACAAACTATGGCATAAGGGGACGACAAGCGGGTAAGAGTCAATCCGTAATTCCGATTAAGACATTAATGAGAGCTAGGACGGACGTGTTCAGCACTTTTGAAATGTACAGCGACAGAATTCAGAAAGGGCCGTTCTTACAAGTGTACTCCCTGTACAACAAGTCAGAATCGTAGGATAAATAAAGGGGGCATACACACAGACAATGAAAGCTCTTACAATATTCAATGATTACATTTCTCTAAAACAGGTTATAGGCTACATGTGCACCACCAAGTTAGAACAGTAGGCAAAATTAAGAGGTGAAAATATACCAAATTATTAGGGTGAGGCACATGGAACACCGTTTGGGTCTTTGTGTGTCAAAAAGGATACACGTCATATAACACTATTTGATGCGTTAAATAAGCTTTTAATTTGTCATGTCAAATAACACAATTCTATTATAGAATGTTTTTTTTGTCCTGAATTTGCACGTGCAAGCCAAGCGCCACCACTACTATCAGTAGTGCTGTCAAAACTGAACAAAAAAAGTTAGTAAACAAGCGCACACCGGCCAGGAACGATGTGTTTACAATACCGCGTTGATGAAAATAGTCCAAATTATCCGGGTGAGGCACATGGGCTACCAACAGGTTACCACACAACATACACTTTCTTAGCTACGGGATACATATCTCTGGCATCCTACATAATTTATGAAGCAGCACAAGACATTTTTGGACTCACGTTGTTGTGATGTGCTTGAACAGGAATGTGGTGCGGCGGTCCTTCGCGGGCAAATTTTCTCATCAAATAGAGAGGTGCCGGATTTACAAATCTGAGTTGAATGACCGTTCAAAGCGTATTTTCCCAGTT
Organism: Oncorhynchus gorbuscha; assembly: GCF_021184085.1. Classification (NCBI taxonomy): domain Eukaryota; kingdom Metazoa; phylum Chordata; class Actinopteri; order Salmoniformes; family Salmonidae; genus Oncorhynchus; species Oncorhynchus gorbuscha. The sequence goes on from NC_060184.1 coordinate 57,066,965, forward strand.
TGAGCTGTTTACTCCCGACGTCCGAGTTGGAAAGCTTGCAGTTTGCCACTGTCACCGATTCCTTACAAACCACTCATTGGTTTGTAAGTAATGTTTATGTCCAATGGCCGATACGTTTTACCTATAGTTTGTCTTCATTATTCCTCTTCATATGACAAGGATTAAAAAGGATTTACTAGTAGACTTGATTCAATACTTATTTTCCACCATCATTTGCAAATAAATTCATAAAAATCCTACAATGTGATTTTCTGGATTTTATTTCTCATTTTACCTATGATGAAAATTACAGGCCTCTCTCATCTTTTTAAGTGGGAGAACTTGCACAATTGGTGGCTGACTAAATACTTTTTTGCCCCACTGTATATATATATTTTTTACATTGTTTGCAATGACATGTGACACGTATTAATGCCAAAATAACATGCAAAACAGACAAGCCCCAAAAACTTGAGCAGCGTGTTATGTATCTACGTCCGACCTGTAGGAAAGGGTGGAGTTGAGGGATGGACTTAGGGAGGGATGGAGGCAAATGTTATGGTACTGGGTGTCTGTGCCTCTGTGTGTGTGTGTGTGCCTCTGTGTGTGTGTGTGTGTGTGTGTGTGTGTGTGTGTGTGTGTGTGTGTGTGTGTGTGTGTGTGTGTGTGTGTGTGTGTGTGTGTGTGTGTGTGTGTGTGTGTGTGTGTGTGTGTGTGTGTGTGTGTGTGTGTGTGTGTGTGTGGTGACCCCCAGGTTCAGCTGTCAGTGTTAATCAGAGACCCGGTCTGTTTCTCCCCCATCATCATGCATGATTGAGTGGATGGTACAGCCACAGTCCCCTGGACGATACCACCTGCCCATCTCGCTCACCGCAAAGCCACTCCCTGGACACAACTCTATAACTGACTCTTAAAAAACTTCACTAAACTATATAAAAAACAGATTTGTTCAGGGCTGATTGGTCAAGAGTGTTTCCTCTCTTCTTTCTTACAGATACATGTCTTCAATAGCTGTGACACACTAGAACACTTAATGGCCAAGTGGCAAACTAAAGTACCACGAGTCTGACACTTACTGCTGCGCAGGGCGGAGGGGGTAACCTCTATCTCGCTGCTGGTCTGGTAGGGCTGGAAGGCGGACATGTTGCTGGAGTTGAGCTCTGCGACGGCAGTGAAGGGGTCAGGGCTCTGTGTGCCCGTTGAGCTGGCACTGGTGCCATCGCCTCCATGGTGAGGGTCCTGCTCCTCATACACTGCCACCAGCTGGAGAGAGAGGGTAGAGAGAGGATAGGTTAGATAAGGAGAGAGAGGATAGGTTAGATATGGAGAGAGAGGGTAGAGAGAGGATAGGTTAAATATGGAGAGAGTCAGAGAGGATAGGTTAAATATGGAGAGAGAGGATAGGTTAGATAAGGAGAGAGAGGATAGGTTAGATAAGGAGAGAGAGGATAGGTTAGATAAGGAGAGAGTCAGAGAGGATAGGTTAGATAAGGAGAGAGAGGATAGGTTAGATAAGGAGAGAGTTAGAGAGGATAGGTTAGATAAGGAGAGAGCGAGAGAGAGAAGCTGATGCACACCTGAAGCAAAACACAAACATGTATGCTAACTCGCGAGCACATGTCAACACATATGCACACACACACATTTAGACTTACAGTACTGCTAGTTGACTACCCATGTCCAGCCACTCAGTGGGCAGCTGTCCCATTTCCATAAAGGTGCTGTGTTGCCATGTATTCGTGGTTACCGGGCAGAGAGGCAGAGCACAAAGAGCATCTACATCCCATTATTACCACATTCTCACACACAGACCATCGCCACGGTGACCTAGCCAACACAATATGCCTGCTACAACAAGGCTCAACTCACAGGCATGGTTTATACTGAGTAGGGTTGTTACGATAACAGAATTTCGACTTCGAAACCAGTTTGGTGTCACGATTCCATCACGATACCAGAGGAAAACAAGAATGGCACTTGATCCAGACAGATACATGCAGCTACTGCTATGTTCAATCATTGGGCATCTTTTGAGATCATTATCATTACCTTAAAAAAATGTACCTCAACATTTTCAGAGACAGCCATGTATGCACTAATTCATAAATTCTACAATCAGACAATGGTGGAACCAACTTCCACCTGAAGCTAGGACAGCAGAGTTCCTACGTATCTTCTGAAAACATCTGAAAAATCAAAAAATAATCTTAAATAATCCCACAGTACCCCTCTCGCACCCCGACCCTTCGTGAACTAACACTCACACTTGACTCCCCCCCCCCTTTAACTCAACTGACTTAAAAATAAAAATAAACTATTTTTTTAAACCCACAGATAATACAGTTGAAGTCGGAAGTTTACATACACTTAGGTTTCAGTTATTAAAACTAATTTTTCAACCACTCCACAAATTTCTTGTTAACAAACTATAGTTTTGGCAAGTCGGTTAGGACATCTACTTTGTGTATGACACAAGTAATTTTTCCATCAATTGTTTACAGACAAATTATTTAACTTATAATTCACTATGCCTAAATGATGTCATGGCTTCAGAAGCTTCTGATAGGCTAATTGACATCATTTGAGTCAATTGGAAGTGTACCTGTGGATGTATTTCAAGGTCTACCTTCAAACTCAGTGCCTCTTTGCTTGACATCATGGGAAAATCAAAAGGAATCAGCCAATTTCCAAACGCCTGAAGGTACCACGTTCATATGTACAAACAATAGTACGCAAGTATAAACCCCATGGAACCATACAGCCGTCATTTTTTTCCACCAGAGTCGCTAGTGCGCGATGAGACAAGGATATCCCTGCCGGGCCAAACCCTCCCTAACCAGGACGACGCTAGGCCTCAAGTTAACTTTTTACAAGTCACACACACCTGTTAATTGAAATGCATTCCAGGTGACTACCTCATGAAGCTGGTTGAGAGAATGCCTATAATGTGTAAAGCGGTCATCAAGTCAAATGGTGGCTCCTTTGAATAATCTATAAAATATATTTTAATTTGTTTACCACTTTTTTAGGTTCTACATGATTTCATATGTATTATTTCATAGTGTTCATGTCTTCTCTATTACTCTACAATGTAGAACATATTAAAAATAAAGAAAAACTCTTTAATGAGTAGGTGTCCAAACTTATGACTGGTACTGTATATATTTAAATGGTAGATCTTTAGTCTATTGATAAACTGGGTACATCAAAATGTAGCTTAGGCCTATTCACAATGCAGGTGAATGCATATGCATTAGGAGTGTGTGCATGCACTGAGTTATTGAGCCTGACTTGGCTGATCTCATGGGGCTACAGATGATAAACAATATATTTCCTTTCCATGTGAGAGCTATTGTATTATACTGATCAACAACATTTGCATAGAAGTAGCTTATTTTATAAAGGTTTGCACTCTCTCTTTAACCAGTAATGATATATTTCATGAAGAAAGGGGGGGGGGGGGACAGCCCATCAACGCTCTATACACACACAGAGTCAGGTCACTGAGGCAATACATCATCTTTGGGAGAGACCGATTAAGTGAATTAATACAGTTTTGGTGGCAAAAAAGATATTCAGTGAGAACATGCAGGGAGGTATTTTGCCAACATCTATTTCGGCATATTAAAACAATACTCCCTCGCACCTCAGTGCACAACACATCAGCTGTCTGTGACCAGGGGCAAAAAAAACTTTCCAAGCCAAACCTTCATATCATAACCGCTAACTTCTACACTAAGCCTACATCGTTGTCACCATATTAGCTAACGTGAAGGCAAACATAGGTACTATGACTAACACGTTAGTAAACCCTCTACAATCATGCAGTTCTGTGTACAGTTAGCAAGCAGTTACACCAGCAGGCCCCGGTGGCACAAAATTAATAAAACCAAAAGCTTACCTTGACTTGGCTATGGCTATCCAGTGTTGAATAGCCATTGCCAGCTAGGTAACATAGCATCCCTCTCTGTTTGAACCGGGGCTAAACTAGCTAGCTGAGGGCCTCCTGAGTGGCGCAGCGGTCTAAAGCACTGCATCGCAGTGAGTTCTTCCACACCGATTTTGACAAACCATTTCTTGTATGGACCTTGCTTTGTGCACAGGGACATTGTCATGCTGAAAGAGTTAAGGGCCTTCCCCAAACTGTCATCATCAAGTTCGAAGCACAGAATTGTCTAGAATGTCATTGTATCTTGTAGTGTTAAGATTTCCCTTCACTGGAACTAAGCGGCTTTGCCCAAACCATGAAATACAGCCCAAGAACATCGTTCCTACTCCACCAAACTTTCCAGATGGGTACTATGCATCGGGGGAGGTAGCGTTCTCCTAACATCTGCCTAACCTAGGTTTGTCCGTCGGACTAGCAGATGGTGAAGTGTGATTCATTATTCCAGAGAACGCGTTTCCACTGCTCCAGAATCCAATGGTTGGCATTGTGCAGGGAGATCTAAGCTTGTGTGTGGTTACATGGAAACCCATCTATGGAGATTACATGGTTATTAGCTAAATTGTATTGATGAACATCTGCTCCAGAGCGCTCAGGACCTCAGACTGGGGACGAAGTTTCACCTTCCCAAAGGACAACAACCCTAAACACATAGCCAAGACAATGTAGGAGTGGCTTCGGGACAAGTCTCTGAATGTCCTTGAGGGGCCTAGCAAGAAGAATGGGAGAAACCCGCCAAATACATGTGTGCCAAGCTTGTAGTGTCATACCCAAGAAGACTTGATGCTGTAATCGTTGAAGTAAAGTGTCTGAATACGTACACTAAGGTTCAAAAGTTTGGGGTCACTTAGAAATGTCTGTTTTTGAAAAAAAAAATATAAAAAAATTACATAAAATTTATCAGAAACTGTGTAGACTTTGCTAATGTTGTAAATGACTATTGTACCTGGAAACGGCAGATTTTTTGTTGTTCTGAGAAATGAAGGCTACTCCGTGTGAGAAATTGCCAATAAACTGTAGATCTTGTACAATGCTGTGTACTACTCCCTGCACAGAACAGCGCAAACTGGCTCTAACCAAAATAGAAAGAGGAGTGGGAAGCCTCGGTGCACAACTGAGCAAGAGGACAAGTACATTAGAGTGTCTAGTTTGAGAAACAGACGTCTCACAAGTCCTCAACTGGCAGCTCATTAAATAGTACCCGTCTCAAGGTCTACAGTGAAGAAGCGACTCCGGAAGGCTGGCCTTCTAGGCAGAGTTGCAAAGAAAAAGCCATATCTCAGACTGGTCAATTAAAAGAAAAGATTAAGATGGGCAAAATAACACAGACAATGGACAGAGGAAGACTGAAAAAAAGTGTTATGGACATACAATTCTAAGTTTGAGGTGTTCGGATCACAAAGTAGAACATTCGTGAGATGCAGAAAAAATGAAAAGATGCTGGAGGAGTGTTGACACCATCTGTGAAGCATGGCGGAGGCAATGTGATGGTCTGGGGGTGCTTTGGTGCTGGTAAAGTGGGAGATTTGTACAGGGTAAAAAGGATCTTGAAGAAGGAAGGCTATCACTCCATTTTGCAACGCCATGCCATACCCTGTGGATGGCGCTTAATTTGAGCCAATTTCCTCCTACAACAGGACAATGACCCAAAGCATAACTCCAAACTATGCAAGAACTATTTAGGAAATAAGCAGTCAGCTGGTATTCTGTCTATAATGGAGTGGCCAGCATAGTCACCGGATCTCAACCCTATTGAGCTGTTGTGGGAGCAGCTTGACCATATGGACATAAGTGCCCATCAAGCCAAACCAACTTGTGGGAGGTGCTTCAGACATGGGGTGTAATCTCTTCAGATTACCTCAACAAATTGACAGCTAGAATGTCAAAGGTCTGCAAGGCTGTAATTGCTGCAAATGGAGGATTATTTGACGAAAGTAAAGTTGGAAGGACACAATTATTATTTCAATTAAAAATCATTATTTATAAACTTGTCAACGTCTTGACTATGTTTCCTATTCCTCTTGCAACTCATTTCATATATGTTTTCATGTAAAACAAGGACATTTCTAAGTGACCCCAGAACTTCTGAACGGTAGTGTATGTAAATGTGATCAGTTCTTTATTTGTAATAAATTTGCTTTGTAGAGTGTAGCTGTCCCCCGGCTACACCATGGTGCTACCCTACACAGTGCTGTTGAGGCTACTGTAGACCATTGTAAAATAGTGTATTATAATCCATTTTTTGGTGACGTGAATTTATTTAGTATAGTTTTATTTAAAAAGGATAGCCTTTTTAATGTTTCACTATTTTTATGACATTTGTCGTAAAAATATGTCCTCCCCTTCCTCCTCTGAGGAGCCTACACTGGCAAACACACAAACATATTTGGTTGTGAGGATAAGGAAGGAAGGAAAACTGGCATGCTCAGAGATGCCTGACTACCTGCCAGTCAGCACTGGTCTGTTGAAGCTATGGCAGAGAGCGAGAAGGGAGAATAGAAATTGAGACAGAGAGGGAGAAATAGCCAGAAATAGAGAGATAAAGATAGAGAAAAAGAGAGAGACAGGAAAAACTAGAATAGAGATCGCGACAGAGAGTGTCAGAGACCGAGAGATAGGAGACGAGAGACAATAGATACGAGAGAGAGAGAGAGAGAGAGAGAGAGAGAGAGAGAGAGAGAGAGAGAGAGAGAGAGAGAGAGAGAGAGAGAGAGAGAGAGAGAGAGAGAGAGAGAAAGAAAGAAAGAATTGTAGATTGGAAGGCTGGATGCTGGTTCTGCCAAGAGGTTTCAATGGGATGTGTTTGGCTGTTCACAACTACAGCTAATCAACCAATTCTTAGAAGATTAGCCTCCCGCTCCCATGTATTATACTTAGCCTACACTCTGAAGGCTGTAGCAAGGAGCTCATGTCAATCCTAGTCTAATGCTATGGAACAATAGCATCTACACTACACCAATGTAAATCTCCCCTTGCTTTGGCCAAAGATTTAGGCAGTATCTTTTCTATAGAGAAAGGATGTGGAAAGCTATAACACAGGAAACATCAGACAGTCAAATACAACAGCTTTCGTGTAAATACCTTGGAATTTGTCTGTAGGTTAAAATAGCTCAAGTATTTTTGCATGTGTTGGCTTATTTTCTTGCCTGTTTACAAGTAAGTTGGCATACAAACACATTTCAGAGCTTTGTTTCTTATTTGAATTTGATTCAGTATGTGTGTGTGTGCGTATGTTTACTGTAACCGTGTGTGTGTGTGTGTCTATCAGTGTGTAGTGTATGAATGAGAATGTGTGTGTGTATGCTTACTGTATCCGTGTGTGTGTGTCTGTCAGTGTGTACTGTATGAATGAGAATGTGTGTGCTTACTGTATCCGTGTGTGTGTCTATCAGTGTGTACTGTATGAATGAGAATGTGTGTGTGTGTCTATCAGTGTGTACTGTATAAATCAGTATGTGTGTGTGTGTCTATCAGTGTGTACTGTATGAATCAGTATGTGTGTGTGTATGCTTACTGTATCCGTGTGTGTGTGTCTATCAGTGTGTACTGTATGAATGAGTAAGTGTGTGTGTGTGTCTATCAGTGTGTACTGTATGAATCAGTATGTGTGTGTGTATGCTTACTGTATCCTTGTGTGTGTGTCTATCAGTGTGTACTGTATGAATGAGTATGTGTGTGTGTGTCTATCAGTGTGTACTGTATGAATCAGTATGTGTGTGTGTATGCTTACTGTATCCTTGTGTGTGTGTGTATCAGTGTGTACTGTATGAATGAGTATGTGTGTCTATCAGTGTGTACTGTATGAATGAGTATGTGTGTGTGTATGCTTACTGTATCCGTGTGTGTGTGTGTGTCTATCAGTGTGTACTGTATGAATGAGTATGTGTGTGTGTATGCTTACTGTATCCGTGTGTGTGTGTGTGTGTGTCTATCAGTGTGTACTGTATGAATGAGTATATGTGTGTGTGTATGCTTACTGTATCCGTGTGTGTGTGTCTATCCGTGTGTACTGTATGAATGAGTGTGTGTGTGTGTGTGTGTGTGTGTGTGTGTGTGTGTGTGTGTGTGTGTGTGTGTGTGTGTGTGTGTGTGTGTGTGTGTGTGTGTGTGTGTGTGTGTGTGTGTGTGTGTGTGTGTGTGTGTGTGTGCGCGCGCTCCAGTATGGTTTATCATTAGCATAACTCACACTGACATCTCTCATGTTCTCTTTACACAATTAAAGCAGATTGCATTTATTCCCAAAGCCTCCTTATCTGTCACGCTGACACGACACGCTCGTCATCACAGAAACACTGACTCGGTGTGTAAACGCTTCATGCTGATGTTATTTAGGCCTCCGCACTGCACAGTTCACTGTAATCGCTTTTCGGTCTCAGACGCAGAAATTACACCCAAAGAGTTGTGGGGTTATTGCACATTCCTACATTCGCTCTACGCACACCACACACACACTTGCACACCACACACACACTTGCGAGAAGCAATCGGGGGTGATGAAAGAGGCACCCTGTTGCAAAATGAGAATCCTTTTATATTAAGATCAGACACTTTGAAGTGGAATTTAGTTGACGTTCCGTTTATTGCCCGGCTTCACGGTGATACGTGTGGTAGCGTTATGGCAGCGTTCTTCTGCTTTTTTGTTCAATATGCACATATTAAACCAGCCGACAAGGAAGTATTGGTGAGTACATGTTCCTAAACGGTTTTCTTTCCTTAGCCATTTAAAGAGCTTGCTAAGTTATTCTGCCTAAGGTTGATAGACCTTTTGAATGCTATGTGGTGTGACAGTGTTTGAATTCAAACCAAGTTGCAATGGGACTAAAGACGCAATGTGCCAAGGAGTGGAGAGGGAATGGGCCTTCACTCCAGACATACAGTATTTACATTCCAATTGTGCTTGAATCATTAATGACAAAGTAATCAGCCCTCGTTCATTTGTGGGTCGGAGTAGTTAGTACAACTCCTTGAAAAGCTTGCCAGCTGGCCGTTTGAAGGCATTTAGAGGGAGTGAAAAACTTGTGTTGTTGGGCCTCCCTCCACTAAACATGATTCATTTTTAAATACCCATCCACTTATGATGTGCACTTTGCAGGGCCTTGCCTCCTCTCTCCACCCACTCCAGAGCCCTTTCCCAGTTTCCAACACACCGCACAGCGCTAGCTAACCACCACACACATAAGTACATCACCCCACTCATAATCAAATGGACCAGCATTTATCAATCATGCAATATTTATGTGCTCGTGAAAGGCCCCGTTTTGCCCTAAATCGACTGGAGCCATGAATAGTTAGTAAGAGGAGGAGAGAAATAAAGAAAGAATCAGAAATCAAATATGCATGGAAGCTGGAGCGGCTTTCACAGAGATGCAGTCCAGCCGACAGGGAGGAGACTGCAGACTCCTTAGACAAAACCCATATTCTGAGATCAGCCATCTAAAACCACTTATTGGAGCTCTGTTTGTCTGAAGAGTTTTCTCAAGAATCTCAAAAGTGGCGCAGGGTTGCCAAATTGGGAGAAAGAGTCCCTCCAAAACAACTCTCTCCTCCTCCATCTCTCTGTGTGGGTATGAGAGGACACACTTGCCCAGGGAGGAGACAGCCAGCACTGACTGTGTCAGACAAACACTTCTCCCTGTCTGACAATTCGACAGGGCCACTTGGACGTGGACAGATGTTCAATTTTCAATTTTCAAATCTCTGGCCCTTATATGACAAGTTCCCGAAAGTTCACCAAAGAGGGTCCAAGTTTTAGTGACGCATCACGAAACATTCAGTGGCGCCACAGCTTCGCTAATTGTGGAGAAGCATGACGGGCACGTTTGAGCATTCAGAGGGAGAGAAAGTTTCTTGACAATGAACTTTGGAGGTCAAAAAGCTTATTCCAAGTGGATCTCTGCCTGCAGCCTCACCTGAGAGTGGAGGAGGTGGAGGAGGAGGAAGTGTGGAGCTCCCTCCTCCTTGGAGAGAATTAATGCCTTCTCTTCCTGCAGAGAGCAACAACAATGGAGCAATAAACCCATGAGTCTATCTCACCCACACCCTCTGCCTCTCCATTGATATCTCACTAGTCCTCAGTGAGAGAGGGTGAGCCGTTGATATACAGGGGGAGATGGTGAAAGGAGGTTGGAGAGAGTGAGAGGAGTTAGAGAGAGAGAGAGAGAGAGAGAGAGAGAGAAGAGGATATTGAGAGCGAATCTCTCAGATGCCTTTCATGTTCCTCCCCTTTGATCTGGGGCTGGCATGGGCAGGAAGGGGGTGAGGGAGAGGCAGTGGGGGGGTAGCTGTATCTGAGGAGAGGGGATGAGGGGCTGGTTTGACAACCGACTCCCCCCTTCCTCTTCCAGTTAAGCACCTAGCACTCTGACACTCCACACATCCCTGTGATCTATCCAGAGCTTGGGCATGAAGACTGGCACCTACAGAAAGATCCATCAAGGCCTCTGCTGTGCTTGTGAGCATGGGTAACAGCATGAGACAACGGTGGCCATTAGTCAGCTAGTAAGCCTTTTGAGCCCCCTCCTGTTGTCACTATAGGCGTGTAATACTAGTGGTGAAGAGGCCCAAAACGCATGGGCATGCACACACCTAATACCAGTGCTGAGATGCCCAGACAGGAGCTAGACTACTACACTAATCCACATTGATCAGCAGTAATTCTCCTTAAATTCACACCTTAACGGGAAGGACAGCAAACAAGATAAAACGGGCGGTAAATCTAGCCGCTACACCTCCAATTACAGAGCAGAACTAAAGTGGTCTAACCGCATGTACACCTGCTTAAAATATTTATTACCAGAGAAAATACACCCCCCCCTGCTCGGAGGCAAGATTACGTTTCCCCCCAATCCAAATGTCAATTTTAGGATGACTAATGATGTATATGATATGTGGTGTGGGAAAATTGTGCTATGACAACATTGTCTGGTCTGGTCTGGTCTGGTCTGTCTGTCTGTCTGTCTGTCTGTCTGTCTGTCTGTCTGTCTGTCTGTCTGTCTGTCTGTCTGTCTGTCTGTCTGTCTGTCTGTCTGTCTGTCTGTCTGTCTGTCTGTCTGTCTGTCTGTCTGTCTGTCTGTCTGTCTGTCTGTCTGTCTGTCTGTCTGTCTGTCTGTCTGTCTGTCTGAGAGAGAGAGAGAGAGAGAGAGAGAGAGAGAGAGAAAGAGAGAGAGAGAGAGAGAGAGAGAGAGAGAGAGAGAGAGAGAGAGAGAGAGAGAGAGAGAGAGAGAGAGAGAAAGAGAGAGAGAGAAAGAGAGAGCCTACCCTCACCCCTAGTCTGAGATAGTGAATTGGACACACTCTCATCCAGAAAGGTATTTAATTGCTTTGGCAAACAGGCGGTCAAACTTTCAGGCTGTCCCCTTCATTTTAGTGACAAATTGCTCCAGTTGGTATTTAACTGAAGTGAATCCCTTTCCTGTCTAAAGCCTGTTTTCTACACAGCTCTGGGCCATAACATAACTACATGGAGGCAAACCTTGCATGCGTGCACTCACACTCTCTCACACACACACACACACACGCACACGCACACGCACACGCACACGCACACACACACACACACACACACACACACACACACACACACACACACACACACACACACACACACACACACACACACACACACACACACACACACACACACACACACACACACACACACACACACATATAGAATTGGATAGCATCATGTTTTGGCTGCTAGCTAATGCTAAGCTTTCCGAATCATCTGGCGAAGCAAATAGCTACACTGAACAAAAATATAAACACAACAAGCAACCATTTCAAAGGTTTTATTGAGTTACAGTTCAAATAACGAAATCAGCCAATCAAAATGAATTCATTAGGCCCTAATCTATGGAATTCACTATGGAAGTCAGCTCCTTAATATGCCAAACCTGCCAGGTGGATGGAACAATTGTCAAAGACTCCAGTCACCCCAAGTCATAGACTGTTCTCTCTGCCCACCCCCCCCCCCTTGTTTTTACACTGCTGCTACTCACTGTTTATTATCTATGCATAGTCACTTTACCCCTCACCTACATATTCAAATAACCTCAATTACCTTAACTAACCTGTACCCCTGCACATCGACTCGGTACAAGTACCCCCTGTATATAGCCTTGTTATTTTATTATGTTACTTTTTAAACTTGATTTAGTAAGTATTTTCTTAACTCTATTTCCGTCACTGCATTGTCGGTTAAGTGCTTGTAAAGTAAGCATTTCACAGTAAGGTTGTGTTCAGCACATGACAAATACAATTTCATTTGATTGATTGGATTATCTTGGCAAGTAAGAACGTCTCACTAACAGGGATGTAAACAAATTAAACAGTAAACAGCTTTTTGTGCGAATGGATCATTTCTGGGATCTTTTACTTCAGCTCATGAAACATGGAACCAACACTTTACATGTTGCGTTTATATTGTTGTTCCGTGTAAAAAGACAACTGCATTTAGGCCTATAGTACTGTACATAGCCAATCATAGACAATGACCACCATTATAGTAATATCCCTGTTGTTCTCTCTGAAGGACCATTTAAACACAACCACATTCCTGGAGACGGAAAATATTTCTCAGGATTAATGAAGAATGATTTGCTCTACTGAGGTCGATGACTTATAATCCCTTTCAGGACATGATTCCATTCAAACTGCTCGTCTTTCCTTTACAGCTGACAGGAAGCGAAGATTTTGATGGGAATAGAGACATCAAAGACTCATTCTGTTTCATGTACTATGAGTGAACAATTTCAAATTAAGAGGGTGAAAGTTGAGAGAAAAAAAATGAACCAGTTTATTTAGAGACCTGATCCAATATCAATATAAGTGTTGTCTGTCAGGCAGCAGCGAGGAGAACAGGATCATGTAACCACAGGAAGCAGTGATAACCACAGAAAAACGGGTTATGTTGTTGTTTTGAAGTGTCTTGTGAAACGATGCCTGTACTGTGTGTCCCAAATGGCACCCTATTTCCTGGTAAGTGCACTACTTTCAGGGCTACAATAAGGCTCCGGTCAAAAGTAGTGCACTGCATTGGGGAAAGGGCGCCATTCGGGACACAGGCTATGTCTATTTGTCAGTCCTTAACCAGACAAGCACAAAACACACCCAGAGGCTCCAACAGCTGAGAAGATTGTTTTCCTAAGGCCGTATTCACATTCTGCACCCCAAATGACAACCTATTTTCTCTATCATGCACTACTTTTGACCATGGCCCGTAGTGCTCTGGTCAAAAGTAGTGCACTATTTAGGAAATAGGGTGCCATTTTAGACACAACGGTGGATTTATAACCATGGGTGTTTTTATATGGAAACGTACTCGAAACTCAAAAACAGATTTGAAAAAAATCAGTGCATCCATTCCATCCATATTGAATCTAGGCCTCAAAACGTATCACACAAGCATATTCCACTTTCCGGGCTGCCACGGGCGATCGATTTGATGGCCTCGTAATCGATGAGGTTTCCGTGGGAATTGCCGGACCAATCGGAACCACAGCGTCATCATCAGAGAGCACATGATGTGCTGGTCATGAGTAATAACATGGTGGCAGTTTTTCTATCACAGGCTACTGCAACAGGTGAGTACGAGTCAGGATGCTATTGAGTGCCTAGATCTCTGGGGCTGTCTGCCACTGAAATCTCTCAGTTCTCCCTCTCTCTTTCTGCCTCTCCAGCTCTGCCTCTCTCTACCTCCCTCTCTTCTGTCTACCTCAATTCTTCTATCCATCCCCATCAATCTACTTGTGGTATGCTTTGAGGTGGGGCATCAACATTAGACCTAAAATAGACCAGTATAGAATCACCAAGACATGAAGAGTAAATAGTACAGTGAACATACACTTTCCCTTCCTTATAAATGAATCAGTGATTGGTTCTCCAAAGGCACTGGGTCTGTCCCAGCGCTCCTGCAGTGCCCTTAGCCACACAGAGGATTCATAAATGTTTCATACAGGGAAGTGTGGGAGGAAAGGAAAGTGTGGGAGCGCCAATGTTTCAGCTTGTATAACTGTGAGATGGGACCTGATGGATTCAGGCATGGTGTGTGGTGGTCAGGATGAGGTGGGAGAGGGACTGCCACCTAGTCTGCATGACATTAACATCTAATGAATGGGAATGCACCACTTCTCCTCTCCTACTTATCTCCCAAACTTTATATAGTCCTTTATATCATCCTTTATATAGTCCTTTATATAGTCCTTTATATAGTCCTGAATATAGTCCTTAATATAGTCCTTAATATTGTCCTTAATATAGTCCTTAATATTGTCCCTTAATATTGTCCCTTAATATTGTCCTTAATATAGTCCTTAATATAGTCCTTTATATAGTCCTTAATATAGTCCATCCATTATTCAACTCATCTACAGTGTCTATACATCCATCCATTATTCAACCCATCTACAGTGTCTATACATCCATCCATTATTCAATCCATCTACAGTGTCTATACATCCATCCATTATTCAACCCATCTACAGTGTCTATACATCCATCCATTATTCAACCCATCTACAGTGTCTATACATCCATCCATTATTCAACCCATCTACAGTGTCTATACATCCATCCATTATTCAACTCATCTACAGTGTCTATACATCCATCCATTATTCAACCCATCTCCATCCATTATTCAACCCATCTACAGTGTCTATACATCCATCCATTATTCAACCCATCTACAGTGTCTATACATCCATCCATTATTCAATCCATCTACAGTGTCTATACATCCATCCATTATTCAATCCATCTACAGTGTCTATACATCATCCATTATTCAATCCATCTACAGTGTCTATACATCCATCCATTATTCAACCCATCTACAGTGTCTATACATCCATCCATTATTCAACTCCATCTACAGTGTCTATACATCCATCATCAATCCATCCATTATTCAATCAATCCATCTACAGTGTCTATACATCCATTATTCAATCCATCTATTCAATCCATTATTCAACCCATCTACAGTGTCTATACATCCATCCATTATTCAATCCATTATTCAACCCATCTAGTGTCTATTCAAATCCATCTACAGTGTCTATACATCCATCCATTATTCAACCCATCTACAGTGTCTATACATCCATCCATTATTCAATCCATCTACAGTGTCTATACATCCATCCATTATTCAATCCATCTACAGTGTCTATACATCCCATTATTCAACCCATCTACAGTGTCTATACATCCATCCATTATTCAACCCATCTACAGTGTCTATACATCCATCCATTATTCAACCCATCTACAGTGTCTATACATCCATCCATTATTCAACCCATCTACAGTGTCTATACATCCATCCATTATTCAATCCATCTACAGTGTCTATACATCCATCCATTATTCACCCCATCTACAGTGTCTATACATCCATCCATTATTCAATCCATCTACAGTGTCTATACATCCATCCATTATTCAACCCATCTACAGTGTCTATACATCCATCCATTATTCAACCCATCTACAGTGTCTATACATCCATCCATTATTCAACCCATCTACAGTGTCTATACATCCATCCATTATTCAATCCATCTACAGTGTCTATACATCCACCATTATTCAACCCATCTACAGTGTCTATACATCCATCCATTATTCAACCCATCTACAGTGTCTATACATCCATCCATTATTCAATCCATCTACAGTGTCTATACATCATCCATTATTCAACCCATCTACAGTGTCTATACATCCATCCATTATTCAATCCATCTACAGTGTCTATACATCCATCCATTATTCAACCATCTACAGTGTCTATACATCCATCCATTATTCAATCCATCTACAGTGTCTATACATCCATCCATTATTCAACCCATCTACAGTGTCTATACATCCATCCATTATTAAATCCATTATTCATCTGTCTACAGTGTCTATACATCCATCCATTATTCAACCCATCCATGTATTCATCCATTATTCAATCCATCTACAGTGTCTATACATCCATCCATTATTCAACCCATCTACAGTGTCTATACATCCATCCATTATTCAATCCATCTACAGTGTCTATACATCCATCTCTCCATCAAAAAGTTGGATACTTTCAGAGAGAAAAGAACATGGGAATGAAGCCATCTATCTAAAAAGGTATCTTCCTCACTGGCATTGTGGGATGCAGTGCAGCAATGTCATTTCAACCCAAACTATTCTAAACCCATTCCCCTAACCCTTCTCCCAGCTCTCCGAGTGTCGGACCTGCATTGGGACGTCTTTCCATCCCATCTGTGTGACCTCAGTCATCACACAGCACACTGTGAATATTTCATCACTTCCCCATCTATTATTTCCAGCCACCATGGTCCTTCTCCTGCCTGCCTGCCTGCCCGTCCGCCTGCCTGCCCGTCCGCCTGCCTGCGTTCCTTCGTTCAGCTGGGAGAACGGAAAGGAACAAAGTGCTTAGTGCTGTTTTTCTCCTGATTAACATCATCAAATATTCAGATAATAGAATAGGGAGGCTGGCCGATCACTCTGGCTGCTGACAAGGCCGCTCCATCTCTGAATTTCCACTGGTCCCTGTATTCAGAACCAAATGCATATTTCAGAAGTGCTGGGTGTGCCATTAGGGAGGCGCTAAGGCTGTGTCACAAATGGCACGCAGTTATTTACATAGGGCTGTGTTCAAAAGAAATGCACTATGGGCCCAGGTTAAAAGTAGCACACTATACAGGGAATAGGGTGCCACTTGGGAAGCAGATAAACTCAGCAAAAAAAAAGAAACGTCCCTTTTTCAGGACACCTGTCTTTCAATGATAATTAGTAAAAAATCCAAATAACTTCACAGATCTTCATTGTAAAGAGTTTAAACACTGTTTCCCATGCTTGTTCAATGAACAATAAACAATTCATGAACATGCACCTGTGGAACGGTCGTTAAGACACTAACAGCTTACAGATGGTAGGCAATTAAGGTCACAGTTGTGAAAACGTAGGACACTAAAGGCACCTTTCTACTGAATGAAAAACACCAAAAGAAAGATGCCCAGGGTCCTTGCTCATCTGCGTGAACGTGCATTTGGCATGCTGCAAGGAGGTATGAGGACTGCAGATGTGGCCAGGGCAATAAATTGCAATGTCCGTACTGTAAGACGCCTAAGACAGAGCTACAGGGAGACAGGAAAGACAGCTCGCAGTGGCAGACCACGTGTAACATCCGAACATCACACCTGCCAGACAGGTACAGGATGGCAACAACAACAACAACAATCCGATCAAACAGGACTGGCATAAAGTGCTCTTCACTGACAAGTTGTGGTTTTGTCTCACCAGGGTTGATGGCCGGATTTGCTTTTATCGTCGAAGGAATGAGTGTTACACCAATGCCTGTACTCTGGAGAGGGATCAATTTGGAGGTGGAGGGTCCATCATGGTCTGGGGTGGTGTATCACAGCATCATCGGACTGAGCTTGTTGTCATTCCAGGCAATCTCATCGCTGTGCGTTACAGGGAAGACATCCTCCTCCTCATGTGGTACCCTTCCTGCAGGCTCATCCTGACATGACCCTCCAGCATGACAATGTCACCAGTCGTACTGCTCATTCTGTGCGTGATTTCCTGCAAGACAGGAATGTCAGTGTTCTGCCACGGATCTCAATCCCATTGAGCATGGCTGGGACCTGTTGGATCGGAGGGTGAGGGCTAGGGCCATTCCCCCAAGAAATGACCAGGAACTTGCAGGTGCCTTGGTGGAAGAGTGGGGTAACATCTCTGGCAAATCTGGTACAGTCCATGAGGATGAGATGCACTGCAGTACTTTTTGACCGCCCCACACACACTTTGTTCAGGGACACATTATTCCCTTTATTTTAGTCACATGTCTGTGGAACTTGTTCAGTTTATGTCTCAGTTGTTGAACCCTGTTATGTTCAGTTAACTATTTACACATGTTAAGTTTGCTGAAAATAAACGCAGTTGACAGTGAGAGAACATTTATTTTTTTGCTGAGTTTAGATCACTGTAAATCCTGATATTGAGGACATAGGATTAGAAGCAGGTAGTTTTACCTCTGGAAATTGGAGAATAAGGGATACATCAGAATAGAAGAGATAGTTTAACCACTGGAAGGGAGAAAGAGGGATACAGCAGAATAGAAGCAAGGGAAGGGAGAAAGAGGGATACAGCAGAATAGAAGCAGGTAGTTTAACCACTGGAAGGGAGAAAGAGGGATACAGCAGAATAGAAATAGTTTAACCACTGGAAGGGAGAAAATAGAGGGATACAGCAGAATAGAAGCAGGTAGTTTAACCACTGGAAGGGAGAAAGAGGGATACAGCAGCAGAATAGAAGCAGGTAGTTTAACCACTGGAAGGGAGAAAGAGGGATACAGCAGAATAGAAGCAGGTAGTTTAACCACTGGAAGGGAGAAAGAGGGATACAGCAGAATAGAAGCAGGTAGTTTAACCACTGGAAGGGAGAAAGAGGGATACAGCAGAATAGAAGCAGGTAGTTTAACCACTGGAAGGGAGAAAGAGGGATACAGCAGAATAGAAGCAGGTAGTTTAACCACTGGAAGGGAGAAAGAGGGATACAGCAGAATAGAAGCAGGTAGTTTAACCACTGGAAGGGAGAAAGAATACAGCAGAATAGGGATTTAACCAGGAAGGGAGAAAGAGGGATCAGAATAGAAGCAGAATAGAAGCAGGTAACCACTGGAAGGGAGAAAGAGGGATACATCAGAATAACCACTGGAAGGGAGAAAGAGGGATACAGCAGAATAGAAGCAGGTAGTTTAACCACTGGAAGGGACATCAGAATAGAAGGGTGGGGAAGGGAGAAAGAGGGATACAGCAGAATAGAAGCAGGTAGTTTAACCACTGGAAGGGAGAAAGAGGGATACATCAGAATAGAAGCAGGTAGTTTAACCACTGGAAGGGACAAAAAGGGGTGGGGGATTGAATGGGGCTTTCACTGAGAAAATATACAGAGCAAGCAAAGTTTAAATAGATTAAAGCCTCATCCCTTTCAAATCCACTTGGCCAAGTTGTGGTCCCTCCCTTTGATGTTTCTCCTGAGCATCACTGTGTGTGTGTGTGTGTGTGTGTGTGTGTGTGTGTGTGTGTGTGTGTGTGTGTGTGTGTGTGTGTGTGTGTGTGTGTGTGTGTGTGTGTGTGTGTGTGTGTGTGTGTGTGTGTGTGTGTGTGTGTGTGTGTGTGTGTGTGTGTGTGTGTGTGTGTGTGTGTGTGTGTGTGCGCATTACTCTCTTGGGGGAAATGAATTTACACATATAAGGACTTGCCATGTGTAGTGTTGGCTACCTGTCTACGTACTGCTGACAAAATGGAAATTCTAATAAGCCCCTTTGCGTGTTATATTAATGCATTAAACCTCTGGTTATCGATACAGCTTTAATCCCATTCAGCAGCAAAATAAAGAAAACTTTCAGGCATGTTAAAGCTGGGCCTTTTCTACCAGGAGGAACACTGAAAAGAGAAAATGAGAGAGAGAGAGAATGACCGAGAGAGACAGAGAGAAAAAAGGATGACAGAATTGCAAAAAAGTATTACAAAGCCTCTTGGTAAGAAAGTAAGAAAGCATGAAATGTGATACGCATGGTATGAGGTGAAAGGTAGAGACACGCCCACCGCTCATTCCGCTATATATTGAGAGGAGCTACATTAATGTCACTACGGCTGTATCCCAAATGGCACCCATAGAGTTCTGGTTAACCCTATACATTTATATTCCTATACGTGTTGCATCTGGCAGATTTGGGCAATGATAAATTGGTAAGCAGTGGCTTCACAGTGACATGCTAATACATGACGGCGGAGTTCTGGCACTGCACTTCACAGCGCTGTATGGGTTTTGACTGAAAGACGTTCTGAACTTGAGCGCCTTGCGCAACAAGAAGTTGCCCTCTTGCCAATCCATCCCTCTTGCTAATTGGGCAACTTTTGAAAATGTTTTGTTGTCAGAGTGAGAGAAATGCTGTAAATGAAGAGGACTATGTGTTTTGAAAGATGAGACGTTGAGGATTATAATAAATACCGCTCTGATGCCAAGCCAAACACCCCTGAGTCCAAATGTGCACTTCACATCTCCAAATCACACAAAACAAACGAATTCCATATACAGTGTCACTGTGTTTGATGTGTAGGTACAAGATGACATGGCGTCACACCCTGGGTTGTTCAGAACAGAACGGGCCTATGTTTGTTTATTGTGGAGAAAATGTGCACATAAGTAAGAATTTCACCATATTAAGTCTACATAGGTTGTATTTTATTTGACCTGAGCCAGATTGCGATTTATAATGGACCGTTTTTATATTGCGTAAACAACAACCGTAACTGTGTGATGGCGGGGATGCAGGTGTTCCAGACAAAACTACAAGTGTGTTTGCTCTAGTTCCTCAACGGCACAGGTAGGATAGTTTAAACACGTTACAGTTGAGGACTCTTCTTTGAGTCATTAACGTGCATTGAAATGACTTAGGAACGGTGCCCACTTTGGAGAGGTGTGTGACCACTTGGCGACACCAGTCGGTCCTCTCACTCAAACCCTTGTCATTTTTGTTTGTCGTATGTTGCACCTACAACATGTTTCCAGGAATATTCTCCTGTCACTGACAAGTCTCCAGAGTATTTACTGATTTCGATGTCAACAAACGTGAAGAGAAGCACAGTGAATGTAGAATGCACATAAAATCAAAACGAGTCATGTTTTGAATTCAGTCTTGTGTCAGGTGAACTGTTGTGTCCTCACCTTAGGACCAATACTTTCCCCATAAACTCCAAACTGTTCCCTTTCAATTGCTACCATGGTTATGCATTTCGTATTTATTTTGTAAGAAATATTTCACTGTAGCCCTATCCATAGAGGCCAATTCCCCACGAGTGTAAAGGGTTCAAAGAAGTGCACTACATAGGGAATATGTTGATATTTTGGGACACATACTATACCCGGGCGCTAATTAAAACTACAGGCAGGAACCTGGAGAATTGCCAGCTATTTTTACATCAATCCTGTTCAATCACTGCATCCACCTGTATAAGACTAATCATTGCATTAAAGCATGTTATATGCGTAAGTGAAGACACGTTTCATAGGAGTCTATTGTACATTTCCGTCTGTAGTCATCGTCTCTTCAGTAGCACAACATGATTTGTCTAACAGTACCTACTTGCTTTACGACACAGCGAAAGCTATTTTTCAATGTAGTTCTTTACACTGCAGTTTCAAATCTATTAGCGTTTGGATCCAATGCACTTAGAGTAAGTGTAAGACAAGTGCTAGCTAATCCATTGCTTCTGTTATCTAATCCATAGTTTGTGAGATCCTCTATTGATCTTCCTAAGTCCCCTCAATTCATCTTTGTGTCTGAATAGTTCAGGAAACACCTTGAGGTGTCATTCACATTGCATCAAATGTGATTGATGGCGTACACATACTTTTGCAGATGTTATCGCAGGTGGAGGGAAACGCTTGTGTTTCCAGCTCCAACAGTGCAGTTATAGTTAACAATACAAAACAATACACACAAATCCCAAATAATGTAAATAAAGAAATTTTAAAATAGCGGAACGAGCAGTCTGAAATATGTATACTGAAACACAAATAGAAACGCAACAATTTCAGACGTTTTACTGAGTTACAGCTCATAGGAAATTAGTCAATTGAAATAAAGAAATGAGTTCCTAATCTATGGATTTCACGACTGGGAACACAGATATGCATCAGTTGGTCACAGATACCTTTTTTTTTAAAGGTAGGGGCGTGGATCAGAAAACCAGTCAGTATCTGGTGTGACCACCAATTCCACCATTTGCCCAGCCAATCAAAATGATTTATTAAAGACAAAAATTTTGTGCATATGTAGCATTTCTGTGATATTTTATTTCAGCTCATGAAACATGGGATCAACACTTTACATGATGCCTTTATATTATTGTTCAGTCTAAATCTTAGATGTCCTGGATGGCAGGTAGTGTTCCCCGGTGATGCATTGGGCTGACAACACCACGCTCTGTAGATCCCTGCGGTTGCGGATGGTGCAATTGCCATAACAGGCGGTGATACAGCCCGACAGGATGCTCTCAATGGCATTTGTAGACGTATTTGAGGGTCTTAGGGGACAAGGTTAATTTATTCAGCCTCCTGAGGTTGAAGAGGCGCTGTTGCACCTTCTTCACCAGATTGTCTGTGTGAATGGACCATTTCAGGTTGACAGTGATGTGCATCAGAACGGCCTTTAGAGAAAGAAATCATTGGAATTAGCCTGCCAGTGTGTGTGTGTGTGTGTGTGAGATCGAGACGTATACACACACACACACACACACACTCCTCACACGTCCCATATACAGTGCATTCGGAAAGTATTCAGACCCCCTTGAAATTTTCCACATTTTGTTATATTACAGCCTTATTGTAAAATAGATTAAATTGTTATTTTTTGCCTCATCAATCTACACATAATACCCCATAATGACAAAGAACAAAGTTGTTTTTAATACATTCTTGCAAATGTACAAAAACAAAAATTGAAATATTACATTTACATAAGGTACTTTGTTGAAACACCTTTGGCAGTGATTACAGCCTGGAGTCTTCTTGGATATGAGCTTGACACACCTGTATTTGGGGAGTTTCTCTCATTCTTCTCTGCAGATCTTCTCAAGCTCTGTCAGGTTGGATGGGGAGCGTTGCTGCACAGCTATTTTCAGGTCTCTCTTCAATTGGGTTCAAGTCCGGCCTCTGGCTGGGCCACTCAAGGACATTCAGAGACTTGTCTTAAAGCCACTCCTGTGATGTCTTTGCTGTGTGCTTAGGGTCATTGTCCTGTTGGAAGGTGAACCTTCACTCCAGCCTGAGGTCCTGAGCACTCCAGAGCAGGTTTTCATCAAGGATATCTCAGTACTTTGCTCCATCATCTTTGCCTCGATCCTGACTACTCTTCTAGTACCTGCCGCTGAAAAACATTGCCACAGCATGATGTTGCCACCACCATGCTTCACCGCAAGGATGGTGCCATGTTTCCTTCAGATGTGAAGCTTGGCATTTAAGCCAACTAATTCCATCTTGGTTTCATCAGACCAAAGAATGTTGTGTCTCTTGGTCTGAGAGTCCTTTAGGTGCCTTTTTGAAAACTCCAAGAAGGCTGTCATGTGCATTTTACTGAGGAGTGGTTTCCATCTGGCCAATCTACCATAAAGGCCTGATTTGTGGAGTGTTGCAGAGATAGTTGTCCTTCTGGAAGGTTCTCCCATCTCCACAGAGGGACTCTAGAGCTCTGTCAGAGTGACCATCAGGTTCTTGGTCACTTCCCTGACCAAGGCCCTTCTCCCACAATTGCTCAGTTTGGCCAGGAGGCCAGCTCTAGGAAGAGTAGTTTTGGTGGTTCCAAACTTCTTTCATGTAAGACTGATGGAGGCCACAGTGTTCTTGGGGACCTTCAATGCTGCAAAACATTTGTGGTACCCTTCTCCAGATCTGTGACTTGACAAAAAATTGTCTCGGAGCTCTACAGACAATTCCTTTGACCTCATGGCTTGGTTTTTGCTCTGACAAGCACTGTCAACTGTGGGACCTTATATAAAGAGGTGTATTCCTTTTCAAATCATGTCCAATTGAATTTACCACAGGTGGACTCCAATTACGTTTTAGAAACATCAACGATTTTCAATGGAAACAGGATGCACCTGGGCTCAATTTCGAGTCTCATAGCAAAAGGTCTCAATGCTTATGTAAAGATATTTCTGCTTTATATTTTTTATAAATTTGCAAATATTTCTAAAAACCTGTTTTATCTTTGTCATTATGTGGCATTGTCTGTAGATTTAAGATTTTTTAAATGTATTTATCCCTTTTAAAATAAGCCTGTAACGTAATAAAATATGGAAAAAGGGAAGGAGTCTGAATACTTTCCGAATGCACTGTACACACCAATCTTATCATGCATGTCCTCCAGACCTGCTTCACATGCAAACAGCGAGCTGCCTGTGTTTCTGTCTGCAAACACACAATCACACGTGCACACACGCACACGTGCACACCCAGCCATTGTCTGGCATTAAAATGCCTTCCTGTCTTTAAAATGCTCACATTAGAAGACCCATATGAAACCAGGCTTGCTTCAGGAGGATGTGCCCTTCACTCATTCATTGGGTATGCACAGAGCCAGAGGAAGGTAATTAAAGGCTGCGTCCAGGGACCGTTCTCTTTCTACTGCTACTGGGGGGAAAGTAGGGAAAAAGGGAAAGGAA
This sequence comes from Oncorhynchus gorbuscha, assembly GCF_021184085.1. Taxonomy (NCBI): domain Eukaryota; kingdom Metazoa; phylum Chordata; class Actinopteri; order Salmoniformes; family Salmonidae; genus Oncorhynchus; species Oncorhynchus gorbuscha. The sequence goes on from NC_060184.1 coordinate 57,091,136, forward strand.
AACATCAAACAATCATGGACCTCCCTGGTGATGGTGTTATTACACAGAGGGGAGAGATGGAGCAAGAGAGAGAGAGAGAGAGAGAGAGAGAGAGAAAGAGAGGAAGAGAGACAGAGAGACAGAGAGACAGAGAGAGAGAGAGAGAGAGAGAGAGAGAGAGAGAGAGAGAGAGAGAGAGAGAGAGAGAGAGAGAGAGAGAGAGAGAGAGAGAGAGAGAGAGAGAGAGAGAGAGAGAGAGAGAGAGAGAGAGAGAGAGAGAGAGAGAGAGAGAGAGAGAGAGAGAGAGAGAGAGAGAGAGAGAGAGAGAGAGAGAGAAGAGAGACAGAGAGAGAGAGAGAGAGAGAAGAGAGAGAGAGAGAGAGAAGAGAGAGAGAGAGAGAGAGAGAGAGAGAGAGAGAGAGAGAGAGAGAGAGAGAGAGAGAGAGAGAGAGAGAGAGAGAGATGAAGAGAGACAGAGAGACAGAGAGAGAGAGAGAGAGAGAGAGAGAGAGAGAGAGAGAGAGAGAGAGAGAGAGAGAGAGAGAGAGAGAGAGAGAGAGAGAGAGAGAGAGAGAGAGAGAGAGAGAGAGAGAGAGAGAGAGAGAGAGAGAGAGAGAGAGAAATTTTAACCACAGCATGAGGAGTGTGTTTCCACAGCAGGGGGTTAAGGAAGGCACAATCAGAGATCAGAGACTGATGGGTGTTACCAGGATGTTAACATCTTTCACATCTATGGGTGTAGTCTGGTTACCCCACATGCTTACAATGAGAATGGGTGCACTACTTTGTGTCCCAGAAAATGTTCCCCTCTGGACATTACAGTTCTATCCTACGACATGTCAGCCTACATAGGCCTAATTGTCTTCCAATATCCACAGTAGCATAGCATACCACTGAGAATTAAGCCACGTACTGAGGAGGTATTCTAAACAGTTTGCTAGTATGGACATTGGAAAGTAGTCATACTATTACTCTGATCAAGGCTAGGTTGCAATATGTGACTCCTTTCAGGACACTAGGCGTACATCGTGCGTCACCACTTCACAGGAGAGCCATTTGAACGTAAACGTGTATGTCTTTATCAAAATGCTTTTTTTTTGTCAGACACGCCTTCTGGAACAGACAACAACTTTCCCGCTAGCCATGCTTGGCTGAGATAATGAGTGGGCTGGACATGCCGAGAGATGAGTTTGGATTGGTCTGCCATGTAGCACACTTCTGTCTAAAACATGAACCGGTCAGAATGTGTAGGTAATCCTTTCTAATGTGTATCATGTAGTAGAACTGCATAAGTGTTGCTCTCCACACTCTGGAGGACCGAGTTTTGAAATTAGTTGGAATTGGAGCATGATAACTAAGGAGAGAGAACATTTGTTTGATTGCAAATATGCAGACGGAGTTGAAAAAAACACACAGATGGCTGTTGTATAAAACACCAGTCTCCAGATTACATCTTCAAAATAAGGGCAACCATGGCATCCATGACTGAGAGGGAGAAGTGTCCATCCATGTATACGGGTAAAATAGTCTAGCTAACTACATTGTCAGATATTCCACATTTCAAATGTTGTCCGAAAATCATTTTCATTTCAGGTTAAAGTGTACTGTTAAGGATACCTAGTCAGTTGTACAACTGAATGCCTTCAACTGAAATGTGTCTTCCGCATTTAACCCAACCCCTCTGAATCAGAGAGGTGGGTGGGGCTGGCTTAATTGACATCCACGTCTTCGGCGCTCAGTTAGCAAGCTAGCTAGCTAATGTTAGCTTTCTGGCTCTCTAACTTTAACTGGTAAATTCACTCTGGCCATCTACTCCGATTTCAGAGCACTCTCATCTGAGTGTAACTGATGAATAACTGATGAATTTACAAACGCTCAACATTCGTTGAATATAGCCGGTGTCAATAAACGCTGGCAAAAAAACATAATTAAATTGCTGCCAGCAGCATTCACCAATGCTCTGGATTAGAGGTCGACCGATTATGATTTTTCAACGCCGATACCGATTATTGGAGGACCAAAAAAGCAGACACTGATTAATCGGATGATTTTTTAAATGTATTTGTAATAATGCAATTACAACCATACTGAATGAACACTTATTTTAACTTAATATAATACATCAATAAAATAAATGTAGCCTCAAATAAATAATGAAACATGCTCAATTTGGTTTAAATAATGCAAATACAAAGTGTTGGAGAAGAAAGTAAAAGTGCAATATGTGCCATGTAAGAAAGTTAACGTTTAAGTTCCTTTTTCAGAACATGAGAACATATGAAAGCTGGTGGTTCCTTTTAACATCTTCAATATTCCCAGGTAAGAAGTTTTAGGTTATAGTTATTATAGGAATTATAGGACTATTTCTCTCTATACCATTTGTATTTCATTAACCTTTGACTATTGGATGTTCTTATAGGCACTTTAGTATTGCCAGTGTAACAGTATAGCCTCCGTCCCTCTCCTCGCTCCTACCTGGGCTCAAACCAGGAACCAGGAAGCAGCCAGGAAGCAGCGTTACCAATGCAGAGCAAAGGGAACAACTACTCCAAGTCTCAGAGTGAGTGAAGTTTGAAACGCTATTAGCGCGCACACTGCTAACTAGCTAGCCATTTCACATTGGTTACACCAGCCTAATCTGGGGAGTTGATAGGCTTGAAGTCATAAACAGCGCAATGCTTGAAGAATTGCGAAGAGCTTCTGTCAAACACACGAAAGTGCTGTCTGAATGAATGCTTACGAGCCTGCGAGCCTGTTGGTGCCTACCACCGCTCAGTCAGACTGCTCTATCAAATCTATCAAGACTTAGTTATAACATTATAACACACAGAAATATGAGCCTTAGGTAATTTTAATATGGTCGAATCCGGAAACTATCAACAAGACGTTAATTATTTCATTGAAATACTGTACCGTTCCGTATTTTATCTAACGGGTGGCATCCATAAGTCTAAATATTCCTGTTACATTGCACAATCTTCAATGTTATGTCATAATTACGTAAAATTCTGGCAAATTAGGCGGCCCAAACTGTTGCATATACACTGACTCTGCGTGCAATGAACGCAAGAGAAGTGACACAATTTCACATGGTTAATATTGCCTGCTAACCTGGATTTCTTTTAGCTAAATATGCAGGTTTAAAAATATATACTTTGTGTATTGATTTATTAAAGAACCCTAATCCTCGGCCAGAGCATCCAGTGTGCGCTCTGAACGCTCCAGAAGCAAAGCAATTTACAAATGACAACGCTTAGAGTTTATGAGTGCCGAGAGCACACTCTGAGCACACTCTGGCACTTAAATGTACAAACACACCCGTAGTATAAACCAGCCTTTAGTCTTGAAATCTTTGATTGTTCAGTACATGGTCTCACATGTGAATCCTTAAAGAGATGGGTGAGGCTAAGGCATAAGAGGGTGCGAACGATGCAGAATGGGTGTAGACAAAGAAGAGCTCTCCAGTACTTTAGGTGTACCAAAACATTCAAGGGCCATTTTCTCAAAAGTGGGGTTAAGTTAATCAACTTTCAAAGTAGATACATGGCTTGCATGGTGCCGCAGAATTCTATGGCACGTTATTTAAGTGTGAACCACTGGTACCATTAATGCTTGTTTAGTGCTAGTTTGACCACCAGAGGGCATCTTTGAGAATAATTTGATAGCCTTCAATAATGGCTGTACTAGAGAATGTAGGAATAAGTAGAAAAGCCTGGAATGAGTAGGTATGTCCAAACTTTTGACTGGTACTTCTTTAATTAATTTGATTAATAATTAAGGTGTTTCTATTCCAAGAAAACCCCGCTGGGTTTCAGTTAGGATGGAACAGAAAATATGGCACTGTACAACGTGATGGTCGGGAGTACAATACTGGGCTATTTAGCTAAAGAATCCCTGTGTTGTGCAGGGAGACCGGGGATCAATTCCTCGAAGTGGAGGAAGGAGTAGGCTGTAAATACATAAGAATTTGTTCTTAACTGACTTGCCGAGTAAAATAAAGGTTGCACAAAGAGCATAGCATTTTCAAAATCTAGTCTAACCAATACCCAAACGGAGATTCAGTGAAAATAAAAATCTCATTATCAAGACCAGTCCCCATGCTTGTCTCAGAGCAGCGTGAAACAGTGCTAAAATAGTTGTAGGCTATTGCTTCAAATCCTATTGCTTCTAACTTCAATATGCTCTTTAAATAAATAAGACCTACACCACTTTTAACAGCACATTAATCAACACTAGTGAGACTCATGTCGCCTACAGTAGGCCTACAGTATATTGAAAAATATGATGGGACTCTCCTCCAATAATTACATGGAGGATTGGAGGATATTTCTGTAATTCAGTCATATTTATTCCCATTGTAATTCGTTATGGATCCATAACTAAATAACCATTGGCATTTTGAAAGAGTATTTTTATCAATATTTTATTAACGAAAGCGTAAAGATGCCATTATTAGTTACATTGTTTTAGTATGAAACGTGCAGACTGGCACTAATAACAGAACCGCGGGAACGTTTCCCTTGTCAGCGCCATTATTAGTGCAATGCCCCTTAGTGTTGCCAGTGTGGCGGGGGTCCAACCCCCTTCCCCCTTCCTCCTTCTCCCCCATACCCCTTGAGCTAGGTCGGTCATCTGTGCGCGGCTCTGGGGCCCATCCCGTGACCCCTGCCCTCGTGCCTTGAACCTCACGCTCTTTCAGTGGATACAGCTGGAGAACTGCAAGGCAATGCCATTGTTCTCCACTCGGGAGCCATGACCAATATGACCAATATATATTGTCCTGCTAATACCAGGGTTAATAATATATCTGAGAGAATATCCAATGGGCTTTTATATCATTCTAAATTAATAATAATAATCGCTTTGTTTAAAAAAATATATCTTGGAGATGATTTTGTTTTTAAATAACATAAAATGAGCAAGAAAAAGGCCATTCTTGAACATGGGGTGAGAAGTTACTAATTTGTTATTTAGAATGATTTATTTCTGTTTTTAGAGGGAGAGAAACTAAAAACCTACAATCATCTCATGGGTCTCCCAGTCGAGGCCGGCACGGGTATTGAACCAGCATCTGTAGCAAGACAGCTTGCACTGCTATGCAGTGCCTTAGACCGTGGCCAACAGTACAAGCAAAAAAAATCCTAACAAAATCAAATAAAAACCTTAGTGACAACAGTTTTAGTAAGTTATACTGAAGTTGTGCACAATTTTCAGTTACCATTTAGGTTTTTGTTCCTATTCATTGTCAGAGACACAGTAGGACCCAAAAGCACAATCAGTGCTCTAACTCCCCCTTGTGCTGGTCTGGAGCAACGAAGTGATGACGCAGGTACCATACTAAACCAAAAATTACCTCTAAGTCCCGCAGTGTAAGCTCACAATTTTTAAACGAGGAACCACTGTACCCCATTTGTAAAAATGTTTAAAAAAACACCATTTCAAATGGTTGCTACATAAGACCAAATCAAGCCGGTCGGTCACATTTCTCATCCACCCCTCAATCTGCCTTGGCTGGGTCCAGTGTACTGTATGAGAGCCTATGATATGCCCTGAAGACACGGGATGTGTGGATCAGAAGCAAGGGTTTGACAGGAGGATCTAACACCCATAATTGCCAGGGCTCATGTTTGATTGAGGCCGGTCACACCACACCCCAGGGTTTAGGTGTTGGGAAATATCCCTCCACCGAGTTATTGATTAGGGAAGACCTGCTTGATGCTGTCGATATTAGAGCTATGGGGTTCCCATTCCCATAGCTAAGGCATTAGTCCTAAAGCTATAGGATTGCCTTATATCTGACCTCTGACCTCGGACTGCTGGGGGCTGGGTGTGTTAGTTATATACCATAACTATGGGTATGCACAACACTGCCATCCTTTATCCAGACAGATTGCTCAAGATTGACTTAGGATGTTGGGAAACCAAAACCAACCACTAGGGGCAACAGTGAGCTCTACAATTATTTTATTTGACCTTTATTTAACTTGGCAAGTCAGTTAAGAAGAAATTCTTATTTTCAATGACGGCCTAGTAACAGTGGGTTAACTGGTCTAGGAACAGTGGGTTAACTGGTCTAGGAACAGTGGGTTCAGGGGCAGAACCTTGTCAGCTCCAGGATTTGAACTTGCAACCTTTCGGTTACTAGTCCAACGCTCTAACCACTAGGTTAGTAGTTAGTAGACTTGAGTTTTGCTAGGGCGTTTTGCTAGGGCGTGTTCAATCTCCCCTAATTTATTTGAAATGATTGTAGCTCTGACCTGGAGCTGTTATTGTATTTTATTGTTCTGTACTATGTCATGATTTATGTTTTGTTTGGACCCCAGGAAGAGTAGCTACTGCTTTTTGCAACAGCTAATGGGGATCCTAATAAAATCCTAGACACTAATTTTTTATAATGCCATGACTCCGGATCCGGAGGTCGCGTGTTCAGTCCCCGTGGTACTGTAGACACTGAGTTTTTCCTTTAATAGATTTAACCCCATCCCAAACCTTAATCTTTAACCATTGGGAATGAATGCCTAAGCAGGAGGAGTCAACCCAGCGTGTCAAAAACTATTTGAGATTTGACATTTGGAGCAACTTTAAAATTTGACGTTTGGAGAAACGTGGATAAACGTCAGAATCTAAAGTCAAACTGGTAAAACCTTGAGATCTGGTTGTTCTTACCACAGTACCATTCAAACACCCCAAAAACCAGGCCTTACTACAAACAGGCATGGCTGACAAAGGCATTTGTTTGTAACATATACTACTGAGGTAAGCCTTTAGAATGTCTGCCTGTTCTGTCATGACCTCACACATGGCTGAGTCCAAAATGGCACCCTATTTCCTATATCCCTCAAACTCAACTCTGGACCTGGAAGCCAGCTCCATTGCTTGTTTGCATTGTTCCCCTCTAATCAGGGACTGATATAGACCTGGCACACCTGGTGGGTGCAATTAATTATCAGGTAGAACTGAAAACCAGCCGGCTCCGAAACTCATATATCCCTATATAGGGCATTACTTTTGATCAAACCCCTATGGGCACTGGTCAGAAGTACTGTAGGGCACTTAAAAGGGAATAGGGTGCCATTTGCAACACATCCAGAGAGGGAAGGAACAAGGCCAATTTTAACCAGGTGTTTATATGGCTATAACTACAGAGGTGTTGGAGTGCACTGCAGTGCTCAGTCTCTGACAAATACATTTCCAACAACCCAGTGGGTGCTGGACGGTATTTGATGAAGTGCCTTGCTGGCTGTCACCCCTATTTTCTGTAATGGAGAGTGAGACGGTGCAGAGGGGCTCTGAAAGGGCACTTTAACAGCACCTGTGGTCCTAACACGCACACGCACACACAGGCTTGTATATTTACCCACACTCTGAGTTCAACTCTTCAGCTTGGTAGCTACTAGTCTGGGCTACTGTCCACTCTGCCTCGGTGGTCAATGGGGAATAAAAGCCAGTGCCAGTCCACTCAGAGGTGAGAAAGAAGGCAACAGCAGTAAACACACAGCGCTGGCAGGCGCACAGACACACACAGAGCCAGGGCCCAGGTCTGGCTCTGTGAACAAAGAGAGACAGAGACAGCCTCAGGGGACACTAGTGTCATTATCTGCCATCTGCAGGCGTGAGAGGCAATCGCCCAGAGGGAGAGAGAGATGCAGGGAAGGCGGAAGAGGACTGGAGAGTGGAGATGGAGGATACAGGGAGGGAGAAGACAGGAGAGTGGAGATGGAGGATACAGGGAGGGAGAGGACTGGAGAGTGGAGATGGAGGATACAGGGATGGAGAGAGGGAGAAGACTGGAGAGTGGAGATGGAGGGTACAGGGAGGGAGAAGACTGGAGAGTGGAGATGGAGGATACAGGGATGGAGAGAGGGAGAAGACTGGAGAGTGGAGATGGAGGGTACAGGGAGGGAGAAGACAGGAGAGTGGAGATGGAGGATACAGGGAGGGAGAAGACTGGAGAGTGGAGATGGAGGATACAGGGATGGAGAGAGGGAGAAGACTGGAGAGTGGAGATGGAGGGTACAGGGAGGGAGAAGACAGGAGAGTGGAGATGGAGGATACAGGGAGGGAGAAGACTGGAGAGTGGAGATGGAGGATACAGGGATGGAGAGATGGAGAAGACTGGAGACTGGAGATGGAGGGTACAGGGAGGGAGAAGACAGGAGAGTGGAGATGGAGGATACAGGGAGGGAGAAGACAGGAGAGTGGAGATGGAGGATACAGGGAGGGAGAAGACAGGAGAGTGGAGATGGAGGATACAGGGAGGGAGAAGACTGGAGAGTGGAGATGGAGGATACAGGGAGGGAGAAGACTGGAGAGTGGAGATGGAGGATACAGGGATGGAGAGAGGGAGAAGACTGGAGAGTGGAGATGGAGGATACAGGGATGGAGAGAGGGAGAAGACTGGAGAGTGGAGATGGAGGGTACAGGGAAGGAGAAGACAGGAGAGTGGAGATGGAGGATACAGGGAGGGAGAAGACTGGAGAGTGGAGATGGAGGATACAGGGATGGAGGGAGGGAGAAGACTGGAGAGTGGAGATGGAGGATACAGGGAGGGAGAAGACAGGAGAGTGGAGATGGAGGATACAGGGATGGAGAGAGGGAGAAGACTGGAGAGTGGAGATGGAGGATACAGGGAGGGAGAAGACAGGAGAGTGGAGATGGAGGATACAGGGAGGGAGAAGACTGGAGAGTGGAGATGGAGGATACAGGGATGGAGGGAGGGAGAGGACTGGAGAGTGGAGATGGAGGATACAGGAGGGAGAAGACAGGAGATGGAGATGGAGGATACAGGGAGGGAGAAGACAGGAGAGTGGAGATGGAGGATACAGGGAGGGAGAAGACTGGAGAGTGGAGATGGAGGATACAGGGATGGAGGGGGGAGAGGACTGGAGAGTGGAGATGGAGGATACAGGGAGGGAGAAGACAGGAGAGTGGAGATGGAGGATACAGGGATGGAGGGGGGAGAGGACTGGAGAGTGGAGATGGAGGATACAGGGAGGGAGAAGACTGGAGAGTGGAGATGGAGGATACAGGGATGGAGGGGGAGAGGACTGGAGAGTGGAGATGGAGGATACAGGGAGGGAGAAGACAGGAGAGTGGAGATGGAGGATACAGGGATGGAGGGGGGAGAGGACTGGAGAGTGGAGATGGAGGATACAGGGAGGGAGAAGACAGGAGAGTGGAGATGGAGGATACAGGGATGGAGGGGGGAGAGGACTGGAGAGTGGAGATGGAGGATACAGGGAGGGAGAAGACAGGAGAGTGGAGATGGAGGATACAGGGAGGGAGAAGACTGGAGAGTGGAGATGGAGGATACAGGGATGGAGGGAGGGAGAGGACTGGAGAGTGGAGATGGAGGGTACAGGGAGGGAGAAGACAGGAGAGTGGAGATGGAGGATACAGGGAGGGAGAAGACTGGAGAGTGGAGATGGAGGATACAGGGATGGAGAGAGGGAGAAGACTGGAGGGTGGAGATGGAGGGTACAGGGAGGGAGAAGACAGGAGAGTGGAGATGGAGGATACAGGGAGGGAGAAGACTGGAGAGTGGAGATGGAGGATACAGGGATGGAGAGAGGGAGAAGACTGGAGAGTGGAGATGGAGGGTACAGGGAGGGAGAAGACAGGAGAGTGGAGATGGAGGATACAGGGAGGGAGAAGACAGGACAGTGGAGATGGAGGATACAGGGAGGGAGAAGACAGGAGAGTGGAGATGGAGGATACAGGGAGGGAGAAGACTGGAGAGTGGAGATGGAGGATACAGGGATGGAGAGAGGGAGAAGACTGGAGAGTGAAGATGGAGGGTACAGGGAGGGAGAAGACAGGAGAGTGGAGATGGAGGATACAGGGAGGGAGAAGACTGGAGAGTGGAGATGGAGGATACAGGGATGGAGGGAGGGAGAAGACTGGAGAGTGGAGATGGAGGGTACAGGGAGGGAGAAGACAGGAAAGTGGAGATGGAGGATACAGGGAGGGAGAAGACTGGAGAGTGGAGATGGAGGATACAGGGATGGAGGGAGGGAGAGGACTGGAGAGTGGAGATGGAGGATACAGGGGGGGGAGAAGACAGGAGAGTGGAGATGGAGGATACAGGGAGGGAGAAGACTGGAGAGTGGAGATGGAGGATACAGGGAGAGGACTGGAGAGTGGAGATGGAGGATACAGGGATGGAGGGAGGGAGAAGACTGGAGAGTGGAGATGAAGGATACAGGGATGGAGGGAGAGGACTGGAGAGTGGAGATGGAGGATACAGGGATGGAGGGAGGGAGAGGACTGGAGAGTGGAGATGGAGGATACAGGGATGGAGGATACTGGAGAGTGGAGATGGAGGATACAGGGAGGGAGGGAGGGAGGGAGGGAGAGGACTGGAGAGTGGAGATGGAGGATACAGGGATGGAGGGAGGGAGAAGACTGGAGAGTGGAGATGGAGGATACAGGGATGGAGGGAGGGAGAGGACTGGAGAGTGGAGATGGAGGATACAAGGATGGAGGGGGGGAGAAGACTGGAGAGTGGAGATGGAGGATACAGGGATGGAGGGAGGGAGAAGACAGGAGAGTGGAGATGGAGGATACAGGGAGGGAGAAGACTGGAGAGTGGAGATGGATGGTACAGGGATGGAGGGAGGGAGAGGACTGGAGAGTGGAGATGGAGGGTACAGGGATGGAGGGAGGGAGAGGACTGGAGAGTGGAGATGGAGGATACAGGGATGGAGAGGACTGGAGAGTGGAGATGGAGGATACAGGGATGGAGGGAGGGAGAGGACTGGAGAGTGGAGATGGAGTGTACAGGGATGGAGGGAGGGAGAGGACTGGAAAGTGGAGATGGAGGATACAGGGATGGAGTGGACTGGAGAGTGGAGATGGAGGATACAGGGATGGAGGGAGGGAGAAGACTGGAGAGTGGAGATGGAGAATACAGGGATGGAGAGGACTGGAGAGTGGAGATGGAGGATACAGGGATGGAGGGAGGGAGAGGACTGGAGAGTGGAGATGGAGGATACAGGGAAGGAGGGAGGGAGATGACTGGAGAGTGGAGATGGAGGATACAGGGATGGAGGGAGGGAGAGGACTGGAGAGTGGAGATGGAGGATACAGGGATGGAGGGAGGGAGAAGACTGGAGAGTGGAGATGGAGGATACAGGGATGGAGGGAGGGAGAAGACTGGAGAGTGGAGATGGAGGATACAGGGATGGAGGGAGGGAGAAGACTGGAGAGTGGAGATGGAGGATACAGGCAGGGAGGGAGGGAGAGGACTGGAGAGTGGAGATGGAGGATACAGGGATGGAGGGAGGGAGAAGACTGGAGAGTGGAGATGGAGGATACAGGGATGGAGGGAGGGAGAGGACTGGAGAGTGGAGATGGAGGATACAAGGATGGAGAAGACTGGAGATGGAGGATACAGGGATGGAGAAGACTGGAGAGTGGAGATGGAGGATACAGGGATGGAGAGAGGGAGAAGACTGGAGAGTGGAGATGGAGGATACAGGGATGGAGGGAGGGAGAAGACTGGAGAGTGGAGATGGAGGATACAGGGATGGAGGGAGGGAGAAGACAGGAGAGTGGAGATGGAGGATACAGGGATGGAGGGAGGGAGAAGACTGGAGAGTGGAGATGGAGGATACAGGGATGGAGGGAGGGAGAATACTGGAGAGTGGAGATGGAGGATACAGGGATGGAGGGAGAAGACTGGAGAGTGGAGATGGAGGATACAGGGAGGGAGAAGACAGGAGAGTGGAGATGGAGGATACAGGGAGGGAGAAGACTGGAGAGTGGAGATGGAGGGTACAGGGATGGAGGGAGGGAGAGGACTGGAGAGTGGAGATGGAGGGTACAGGGATGGAGGGAGGGAGAGGACTGGAGAGTGGAGATGGAGGATACAGGGATGGAGAGGACTGGAGAGTGGAGATGGAGGATACAGGGATGGAGGGAGGGAGAGGACTGGAGAGTGGAGATGGAGTGTACAGGGATGGAGGGAGGGAGAGGACTGGAAAGTGGAGATGGAGGATACAGGGATGGAGAGGACTGGAGAGTGGAGATGGAGGATACAGGGATGGAGGGAGGGAGAAGACTGGAGAGTGGAGATGGAGAATACAGGGATGGAGAGGACTGGAGAGTGGAGATGGAGGATACAGGGATGGAGGGAGGGAGAGGACTGGAGAGTGGAGATGGAGGATGGAGGGAGGGAGAGGACTGGAGAGTGGAGATGGAGGATACAGGGATGTAGAGGACTGGAGAGTGGAGATGGAGGATACAGGGATGGAGGGAGGGAGAAGACTGGAGAGTGGAGATGGAGGGTACAGGGATGGAGGGAGGGAGAAGACTGGAGAGTGGAGATGGAGGATACAGGGCTGGAGGGAGGGAGAAGACTGGAGAGTGGAGATGGAGGGTACAGGGATGGAGGGAGGGAGAGGACTGGAGAGTGGAGATGGAGGGTACAGGGATGGAGGGAGGGAGAGGACTGGAGAGTGGAGATGGAGGATACAGGGATGGAGAGGACTGGAGAGTGGAGATGGAGGATACAGGGATGGAGAGAGGGAGAAGACTGGAGAGTGGAGATGGAGGATACAGGGAGGGAGAGGACTGGAGAGTGGAGATGGAGGGTACAGGGAGGGAGAGGACTGGAGAGTGGAGATGGAGGATACAGGGATGGTGGGAGGGAGAAGACTGGAGAGTGGAGGGTACAGGGATGGAGAAGACTGGAGAGTGGAGATGGAGGATACAGGGATGGAGGGAGGGAGAGGACTGGAGAGTGGAGATGGAGGATACAGGGATGGAGGGAGGAGAGGACTGGAGGGGATGGAGGATACAGGGATGGAGGGAGGGAGAGGACTGGAGAGTGGAGATGGAGGATACAGGGATGGAGGGAGGGAGAAGACTGGAGAGTGGAGATGGAGGATACAGGGATGGAGGGAGGGAGAAGACTGGAGAGTGGAGATGGAGGGTACAGGGATGGAGGGAGGGAGAAGACTGGAGAGTGGAGATGGAGGATACAGGGATGGAGGGAGGGAGAAGACTGGAGAGTGGAGATGGAGGATACAGGGATGGAGGGAGGGAGAAGACTGGAGAGTGCACACTGCATCCTTCATCGACTCTATAATAATAATGATGCTGGCGGCCTGCCTGAAGAGTCTTCCATACCAGCATTCCCTTAATCTACTGATTTCCATTTCTCTATTAAAACAGACAGTGTGTCTGGCAAGACTGACTGGCATCAAGAGGATGACCAAAAGCACAGTGCTAGATATTATAGTGCAGGCAACACACAAAATCTGTTTCAGCGGTCTTAGAATAATAGGTAGCGCCAGCTACCAAACGTCTCTGTAGGAATGAGGTGCACGTCTGGGCATAAACGTTGCTAATCCTGAGCCTTCCAAAAAACATGAGAGCAAGACCTAAATATAATAGCTTTGATAATGAAATGACTGCTGGTATGAAGGATGTGAGAGAATAAACAAAGTATAGTGCAGAAGAAGAGAGAAGGGGACTGGGTATGCAGAGTCTTCCTTTGTGAGGGAAGGTTAGCTAAACACTGGGACTAGGTTGTGTCTATCAGCAGAACTCTGGAGGGTTTTCCAACAACATTTACTGTGTAGCACATTAACACACACACACACACCAAAACAAACACAGAAATCACCAGCGGCACTACACAGCATGTGAACGTTTTTGAAGTCGTTTTTTATTTTTGGGGTAATCAATTTGTCTTAGCAGGGGTTTGTGAGGAGCCGAGGACTGTGACGATGGGAACTTTGCCTAAAGCGCTGTCGGGGCGTGAAACGGCATGAAAACAGTAACTCTGACAGAGCTGTATGTAGAAGAGGAGTAGCTTCACACCTGACAACACCAGAACAGCCAGACAACACACCTTGCTGGGAGGATACAGAGAAACAGGTGAGGCAGCAACACAATAACACAATGTTTATTTAGTTGTTTGTTGCTGTTCCCCGGTCTTCTTTCCCCATGCTATCCTGCCAAGGTCGTCAAGCTGAAAGACTCCTTCAGCTCAAGGGCACTACTACACATTCCAGAGGCACAGGGCCTTTCACTGTGAACATCTGAAAGAGGCATTGTGTATGTCTGCCTGCCTGAACGAACCAGCACCATAGTTTTCGAGATACATTTACACCCACTTTCTGAGAGTAGGAAGGAGCACCCGAGAGGCTGACAGCATCCCTGGAGACACATAGCTGTTTTTTAATGTAGCAGCCCAGCGACATAAAGGTACTGCAGAACCACACACTACCATGTACCACTCACATGAAACAGACACATAAACACGAACACACACACACACACACACTGCAAGTACCGGCAAAAACAGCATTACACCAAGCCTGGGCTGAGCTGTGGCATGGGCCTTCGTATCCCTGGAATGGTCCTGTTAAACCCAGACGTGGCCTCTGTCTTTCATCCCTTCCTTCCCCTCTTTAAGGTTAGTCCGATGAGATGCTCTCCTGTCACGCCGTCTCCCCGGAGCGCACGCATGTCACGGTTGCCACGGGAACATGCAACGAGCTGGTTGCTCACCGGGCATGACGCACTGGTAACATACTGTGCTGTAAACATGCCACTGTCTGTCTGTCTCGGGTCTGTCTGTCTGCATGCGTGCCATCCTGTCTACCTTGGCATTCTGAGGGTAACAAAATGCTACAAGCTTTGTCTAGTCAAGCCCTTCCCATCACATTGTGTTCTATTAGTTGAAAAAGGGCAGAATTCTCAGATATTCTAATTGACGTCATTGCATAGTTTTGTGCCTGCATCTCAGAAGTCAGGATTTGTCTGAAAGTGGGAAAACAAAGGACCTAAGTTTAGTCTGTTTCCTCTCAGCAGGCGGAATCAGAGACTTGATACAGTGTTCTGTCCCAGCTCTGTTCACTTCCCCAGCGCGCACACTGTAAGTGGAACTTGGGAGTCTTAGACATGCAGCTTGTGCCCTCTAGTGAATCTCACACACAAAATACCGCTCTCTCTCACACTCTCTTCTGTTCCTCTACTTACAGAAGCACTGTTGTACAAAACCAAACAGAGGAGAATCAAATGCCAGATAGTGATAACAAAACATGTTGGTGATAATATACTTCAGTTAAACATCCTCGGAACAGTATAAACCCTCCAGCTACAAAACACACCGCAGATTCAGCTACAATCACTCCCCAGCATCAATTAAAAGCAACGACAAAAAATGCTACCCGTTTTCAAATCATTCATTACGCTAACCAAATATCTCCTCTCTCGATTCCCCAGGTTGTTGCTGCAAAAGGGGAATATCTTCTCAGTCGAGCGATCTGGTAAAATAAGGGTTCAAATAGATAAATAAATGTATGTAAGGGTGCGAGAAAGGAAGGTGAAATAAGAACACCTCCCGTAGTTCTGTATGGGAGCTTCTCACTCGGGACTGAGACTGTCTGCGCTCCAATAACCTCAATTATTCAGTATTAGACCTTTATTGATTTACCGTTAGATCGACTGCTCTTGAGACGTGGGGACTGGGATTGGCTGTTGGCATTGTAGCGTACCGCTTCGCTTTCTCCTTGCTCTGTCTCTGTGATGCTGTTAAAGGGAGAAAGACGGAGGACGATGGAAGTATCCACTACCGTTTCAAAGGTTTGGGGTCACTTAGACATTTTCTGTCCCTTAAAATAACATCAAATTGATCAGAAACACAGTATAGACATTTGTTAATGTTGTAAATGACTATTGCAGCTGGAAACGGCAGATTTTTAATGGAATATCTACATAGGCGTACAGAGGCCCATTAACAGCAACCATCACTCCTGTGTCACAATGGCACGAAGTATTAGCTAATCCAAGTTTATAATTTTAAAAGGTTAATTGATCATTAAAAAAAACTTTTGCAATTACATTAGCACAGCTGAAAACTGTTGTTCTGATTAAAGAAGCAATAAAACTGGCCTTATTCAGACTAGTTGAGTATCTGGAGCGTCAGCATTTGTGGGTTCGTTTACAGGCTCAAAATGGCTAGAAACAAAGACCTTTCTTCTGAAACTCGTCAGTCTATTCTTGTCCTGAGAAATAAAGGCTATTCCGTGCGAGTCCTTATGATGAAACGGTTTAAGGCTTAGCTGGGGTGCATCTGAAAGGGCACCCTATAGTCCCTATGTAGTGCTATGGGCTCTGGTAAAAAGTAGTTCATTACATAGGGAATAAGGTGCTATTTTGGACTCGGCCCTGAAATGAACTAGTGTGACCTTAGCTTTCCCTAACGACCTTGGGAAGGGTTCAGAAGGGGTCAGGGGCTTGGAGGGGGCTCAGTGACACGTCATATAGGGTCTGCAGGGTTCCCACGACAACGTCCCGTTATAAAAGGATAAATAATATATATGTTTGTGAAAGAAAAATGCTGTGGCTGTCAGAGATGTGTATAGGCTATGGGACCAATTGCTTGAGGAAATAGGTTATTAATGTTTAGGTTCAGGGAAGGGTTGGGGGACAGGGGGAGGGGGGCTAGGTTCTCAGGGGGGAGGACATCCTGAGTGCATGCCACCCATGTCCCCATGCTGATCATCAGCAAACCACTTTAGAAAAAGAAAACAGACACTCTAGTGGTTTTCTTTTACGTCAGCTGTGTGAGAGAAAGTAACATCCTCTCTGCAAAAGCCTGCTTCATCCTTCTACTTAACAATAATATCAACAACCATGAAAAATTACATCTGAATGAGTCATGTTCTGTTTTTGTTGTGTAACAGTAGCTCTTTTAATCAAAATGGAAGCCTTTCAGTCCGATACCCAGCCGTGCTCAGCCTGACTCAGGCAAGGTTGGGTCAAGGAGTTACCTTAGAAAGACAACTACCACCACCTGTGTTGTAAGAATATCTTCCTTCAGTTGGGGTAAGAGAGGAGGCGAGGGCCCAACCCATGGCAGGACGGGGGCTGGGGAGGACTGGAGGGAAAGGACAGGGAGGTATAGGAGGGCTTGGCAGTGTGGAGCTGTCTACAGCTCCGCTACGCCTCCAAATCAGCACTAATTGGCAGCTGCGATGACAGGCTTGGGTCTGAGCCGACCACAGAGAGAGTTTACTGCTGTCTCTCCCCCCCCCCAGGGCAAGGATCAACCCCAGCCGCCCACACTGGAGCTGCTCACAAAACACTGTTCTCTGTCTTCTCTTTCTGAAGGTGTGTGTGTGTGTGTGTGTGTGTGTGTGTGTGTGTGTGTGTGTGTGTGTGTGTGTGTGTGTGTGTGTGTGTGTGTGTGTGTGTGTGTGTGTGTGTGTGTGTGTGTGTGTGTGTGTGTGTGTGTGTGTGTGTGTGTGTGTGTGTGTGTGTGTTTTCTGGAGTGACAAGTTATGTAGCAATACATTGGCATTGCCCCATCATCTGAATTGACAGCAGGATATATCAAAAGCAGATTAATTACAGTAACATTTCAACCGTTCAAAATTAAAACTGAGGTGACATTCATAACTTTGGCAGAGCAGAGGCCACAGACTCAATTTGAGAAAAACATCCATTCCACCTTCACATGGTTACCAAAGAGCTCACAGAAGACAGGAAGTCATCCAACAACACAGAACATGACTCTTAATTCCGTCCTGGAATAGATAGAAAAATAGAAGAGAAAAATATTTGCACTGCGACACTTCACACTGAGGATCTCAATAGGCTCAACGCCGCCACACAGTCAGTAAGTAGCATGACTATAAAGTAGGTTGTGGATTACACTGTCAGCCCACTGTGTTGGAGAGGAGGGCACATTTTAAACCTCCTCAGAGAGAGTGGTGCTGCATCCACTGCCATAGTCTGGCAGTGAGGAGTGAAACTGATCGTTCACACATCCATCCTTCTCTCCGTAGCGCTCTCACGCACTCACTTTACGGAAAAACCACATGAATTTCACGTGATCACATTGTGATCTTATGTAAAAGCAACGTGATAACATGAAATCACACGTAAAAACATTTGAGCACGTGTGAAGTAAATAAAACTATTTCAGATTTTATTTATTCATTTAACTAGGCAAGTCAGTAAAAAACAAATTATTATTTTCAACGACGGCCTACCATGGCCAAACCCTAACCAGTATGACGCTGGGCCAATTGTGCGCTGTGCCAATATGCTTTTGTTATACCGCTGCTGATTCAAACGATGGGGCAATGCCAACATATTACTACATAACGTGTTACTCTATGGGACTCCCAATCATGGCTGGTTGTGATACAGCCTGGAATTAAACCAGGGTCTGTAGTGATGCCTCTAGCACTGAGATACAGTGTCTTAGACCGCTGCGCCACTCGTGAGTCAAGACAATATGTGAATTTTTTATTTTTTTTAAATAAAAGCATGAAACTTGGTACACTTGCACAGTTTAGAGTCGTGGACATTTTCAGACATTTTTTTAAAACATAATTGTCCTTCATGTCTGCTGAACCAAACATGACAACACAGAAAAGGTGACGTCTATAGCTTTGTTTTGATGGTTGAGAATTACAATGGCGCCAAATACATCATAAACAGTTCAGTTTATTACATAATTCGTTTATTTCAATTAAAACACTGTTTCTGACAACATAGACAATACAATATTATGTCTGTTGTAAAAAAATTTAATTGTTTTAACATAATGCTGGAATGTGAAGCTCAGTTTTGGCTAATGCCATCAACCATTTTTCATTCTGCATCACTGAAAATGCATGGAGTCGTTGGCACCAAGTTAGGCAAGAAGGGTTCTGAACAGGACAAGGATGTGTGGTCCCACCACCTCCCCATTCTCACTTCTTAGACTTCCAGGCTTTTGCTGGTATACATGGGGACACACTCTGGAAGATTTTGAGATCCGATTCAATATATACTATTCAATATACTATTCATACTATATATATACTATACTACCACAAGTCTGAGTGGTTCACTGTGAAGTCTGGAGTGAAACAGGGTTCCTTCATCTCTCAGATCATCTTCCTTATTACCATTCCCTCTACCAGGACCTGCTCTCCGAACTGGAAGATCTCTAAACTTTGTCAAAAACCTCACATTGGGGATTTACCCAACTCATCCCATCTGGAGTTCTGAGCAGAGCAGCCTCAAAACAAACACCCACTTATATAACAGAAAATTGGTTCTATTGTATGGTTCGAATTGTTGGCGGCTTGTTGTCAAGAACGACATGAGACGGATGGAGTCTTTCAGCAGTGGATGTCTCAAGAATCTGCTGCATCAGTGAGCAGTACAAGTAGACTGGTTGCCAAAATGTCACAACACATCAAGAGAAGTTGATTGATGTCCTGGCTACATTCTCAGAATGTTTAGACTAATTGTGGACTTACACTGAAAGTACAAAACATTAGGAACACCTACCTAATATTGAGTTGCACCCCCTTTTGCCCTCAGAACAGCCTCAATTAATCAATTAATGTCTCAATTTTCTCAAGGCTTCATCTACACTGATTGAAGTCGATTAACCTTTTATATTGAAGACGTTAATTGTCCGGTTGAAATATTACCGATTATTTAGGCTAAAAACAACCTGAGGATTGAATATAAACACAGTTTGACATGTTTCTATGAACTTTACAGATACGATTTTGATTTTTTGTCTGCCTGTTGTGACTGTGTTTGAGCCTGTGGATTACTGAAAAAAACACGCAAACAAAATGTTTTTTTTTATATAAAGAGAGACTTTATCGAACAAAACAAACATTTATTGAGTAAATGAATATCTTCTGAGTGCAACCATATGAAGATCATCAAAGGTAAGTGATTAATTCTAATTCTCTATTTCTGACTTGTGCAACTCTTCTACTTGGCTGGTTACTGTTTGTCATGATTTGCCTGCTGGGCGATGTTCTCAAATAATCGTAAGGTACGCTTTCGCCTTAAAGCCTTTTTGAAATCTGACACCGTGGTTGGATTCACAAGAAGTTAATATTTAAACTTATGTCAAATACTTGTTTGTTTTCTGAATTTTTATAATGAGTTTTTCTGTATTTGAATTTGGCACTCTGCAATCTCACTGGATGTCGGCCAGGTAGGACGCTAGCGTCCCACATACCCTAGTGAGTTAATAAGGGATAATAGCTTTCACCTGGATAGTCTATGTCATGGAAAGAACAAGTGTTCCTAATTGTCTGTACATTCAGTGTATGTCACAATGGTGATCACGTTGATTGAGTAAGTACTGTATATAGAATATTAGACTTTGGTCCGCATATGTGGACAACTGTCAGGCTAGGGTCTTGTAATTTGATCTAGTATGACCCTGTTATAAGTCATCCATGCCAAGAACTTATTATGATTCCTCTTTCCTAAATTAACAACTTCCTGGTAGTCAGATATACTCTGCAGTACTTTCTTGCCTAAATTGACAACGTTTCACAGCGTGTACCCCAACCACCTCCTCTGTACAGCTAAAGAAGGTTCCTTCCATCTTTTCCTTGTTTTACCTTGCCACACAGCTGCGGCTAGGCCGGGTTGGTGTAAAGCAATCTGTGACAATCGTTATTGTGAAAAGCACTACATAAATAACATTTGTATTCATTGATTTGGATGTGATGCAAAATGAGGTTGAACAATGTTATATTGACTGCTAGTGCAATCATAAAGGAGAATTGTGAAGTGCTCACAAATGAAAATGTTCTCTTCTGAAATATAAGTTCAGGAGTGGTGGGTGGCATTTGGGACCAGAAAGCACTTGAGGGACATACTTGCCGATGAAATCACTACATGATGTCCCTGGGTCTAGACAAATCAAATGCCCTCCCTGTGTTTTGTGAGTTTACAGAGTGTCACAAAGTATCCACTTTCACAACCAGGGACAAGAAGACAACAGAATAATTCACTTTCACAACCAGGAGCAAGAGGACAGTAGAAGTATCCACTTTCACAACCAGGAGCAAGAGGACAGTAGAAGTATCCACTTTCACAACCAGGGGCAAGACGACAGTAGAAGTATCCACTTTCACAACCAGGGGCAAGAAGACAGCAGAAGTATCCACTTTCACAACCAGGAGCAAGAGGACAGTAGAAGTATCCACATTCACAACCAGGAGCAAGAGGACAGTAGAAGTATCCACTTTCACAACCAGGGGCAAGAGGACAGTAGAAGTATCCACTTTCACAACCAGGGGCAAGAAGACAGCAGAAGTATCCACTTTCACAACCAGGGGCAAGAAGACAGCAGAAGTATCCACTTTCACAACCGGTGGCAAGAAGACAACGGCACTATCATCTTTCACAACCAGGGGCAAGAAGACAACGGCACTATCATCTTTCACAACCAGGGGCAAGAAGACAACGGCACTATCATCTTTCACAACCAGGGGCAAGAAGACAACGGCACTATCATCTTTCACAACCAGGGGCAAGAAGACAACGGCACTATCATCTTTCACAACCAGGGGCAAGAAGACAACGGCACTATCATCTTTCACAACCAGGGGCAAGAAGACAACGGCACTATCATCTTTCACAACCAGGGGCAAGAAGACAACGGCACTATCATCTTTCACAACCAGGGGCAAGAAGACAACGGCACTATCATCTTTCACAACCAGGGACAAGAAGACAACGGCACTATCATCTTTCACAACCAGGGGCAAGAAGACAACGGCACTATCATCTTTCACAGTGACCGGAAACATGACCTAATACAAACAGTGTAGTTGTTCCCTCCGCAAGGCAATCAAACAAGCTAAGCGTCAGTATAGAGACAAAGTGGAGTCGCAATTCAACGGCTCAGACCCGAGACGCATGTGGCAGAGTCTACAGTCAATCACGGACTACAAAAGAAAAACCAGCCCCGTGGCGAACCACGATGTCTTGCTCCCAGTTATCAGTGAATATGACTATTCTCTCATCATTGATTTAATTGATTTACTTCAGCAATTTGTAGGTTTTCTGTATAGTCTGTTGGTGAGGCTTATTATTTTGTTTTCATGTTACTCCTGAATCACTCTGTTAAATATAATGGTTTTCCTTGAGTGTAGTATACAAGATTTACTAAGATTTAAGTCCAAACCGTAGGGATAGATGTGAAATTGGTCATTGACACAGATACGGCGGCATAGCAGGAAGATCAGAATGCCGTGAACCAAGCTTTTGTGAGTTCAAATCCCAGGTGAGGAGATGTTGAATAATACTTACTGTATAAATAAACATACACAATGTGATCATGTGTGGCTATTTCATGACATCCTAAAGACTCATTTGTGTTTGCAGGGCATCATGTGAGATATCACATAAGAAATGTTCCTAAACAACATGGTTTCAGGTGAAAGGTTAGGTGATCGCGTGAACTTCATGTGAAATATCATCACATTTAACGTGTTCCAAAACCACAGGGTTTCACATGTGAAACAACATTTTCATGTGATTTTCAACATCGTGTGGTTTTTCTTTAAGGGTCACACACACACACACACACACACACACACACACACACACACACACACACACACACACACACACACACACACACACACACACACACACACACACACACACACACACACACACACACACACACACACACACACAAACAAACCCTCTCTCCTTAGCTCTCTGTACAGGCCTACTTGACTGCTCAGCTCTGGTCCCATGGGTACCTACCTCCAGAACTCTATCTGAATCTTAATCTCAGAGGGACAGCAACTTTGTAGCTAGACTTGGCGGAGTTCATTGTATGAATAGCTAGGCTTAATGAGGTTCTCCATTGAAGCCGTACAGTTCATTGCCCATGCTATTAAGCTGGCATGGGGTAGTGAGCAGGGGTGTATGAAACTAAAGTGAAAGAGGTAGGGAGGCAGGGAGAGATGAGAATAAAAGAGAGAAGTGGAGGGAGTGGGAGAGATGAAAGAAAGGGAGCGAGAGGGAGACAGAAAGATGAAAGACAGAGAGAGAGAGAGAGAGAGATTGGGAGATAGAGGGAGGGAGAGAGGCATCTTACACACTAACCATCTATGCCAGAGAAGCCTGTCTGCGTGTTGGCCAAACACAGCTAACCTGATACATGCCAAGTCCAGCAGGGACCAAGACGTGGGTACCCCTCAGCCTGAGCCTGCACAACTGCAAATCCCCCCCAGCCGTCCTCAATGGCTCAAGCTGGAGACTGGGAAACTGGAGCGTGTCACTGGAGCCAAAATGTCAGCTCCACCCAGAAGGTGGACAGCTGATCTGCATAGCGAACAGTCCTTGGCAGGCATTCCGGTGCCGAGGCAGACATAACCACAAGGCGGAACACAAAGCCTCCCGAGAGGCCTAATCTCCTTCAGAAGGAGTGTAGGATGTAAGCCTCTACTCTCAGGAAACATCTCCGTAGTTAAACACTGTAAAACAAGGCCCTGCAATGTCCTGTGGACAAATATGTATGAAATATCAGAGTGGAAATCCAGAGTGAAATAGAGCCTGCACCTGGATACACAACCTAAAGTCCAAAGAGGACATGGCTTCTGGGAAAGAAATCTGTTGGTGCCTAGCGGGGCGAAGGAATTTGTCAAACATTGTTTTGTAGAGGGCCAATGTACACTTGTCCTGGGTTTTATTTTTCAAGTCTTCAAGTTACTGATATTTCAAACATATCTAACTAAAATGTAATATTAAGCACAACTTCAGCAGCTTTTGGTTGGGGTGCAGTTGTAAGGTCAAGTTTAGGTGGTTTGAACTGAAGCTGCTCTTGTGGAGGAGGAGGAGTAGGACATTTCCTGACAGACCATAACTGGATCAAATGACAGTTCCTTTGAAGGTGATGTCATCATGACCAACTCTGCATCCTAACCTGAGGCCACTGTTTAAACTCAGCGTGTCCATGTGGCACTTACACAACGTGGAGATCTGTCTCCTCCACAGACCAGGAGCCAGCCAGCCATATCACTCACACTCACTCACTCACTCACTCACTCACTCACTCACTCACTCACTCACTCACTCACTCACTCACTCACTCACTCACTCACTCACTCACTCACTCACTCACTCACTCACTCACTCACACAGAGAGAACAACCAGACCTGTCTCCCTCTGGAACAGTGGTTTTAAACCCAACCACTCTCACACCCCATAATGGTGCACCTTATAGTTTCTCTATAATGGCCTCCACAAAGAGTCAACAGCATCTCACACTGTCTTATACACCCATTATGATGAATAATGTTATTTTACATTTGTATTCAAAATGTGATTTTCGCTACTCTCCAACTTGGTATCTAAAGCAGTCAGGTTGAAATGGTTGAGGAGCACAACATTTCTGCATTCAATTGAGTCGTCTGGATTCGGCCGAAGTAGGCCGTCATTGTAAATAAGAATTTGTTATTTTAACTGACTTGCCTAGTTAAATAAAGGTTCAATAAAAAATATATATAAATAATTATGTTATTGGGGGATAAGTAAGGACCTGGAGGAATGTGGTTGGTGTTGGAAGGAGGAAGGGGGAAGTCCCCCCTACTGAGAATGGGGCAGAGGCTCTATTAGGGCGGCCTAATGGACAACGTTACCCAAAAGACCCCTAAATGAGCCATGACAGGACACACCCTATTTATGGGCCACATGCACCAGCCTAATGCGGCCCTCTCCTGCTAGAAGTCTCTCAAAGCAATTAACACCTAAGCAGCCATTCAGGCATCATTCACAATGTATGTTTGCAATTAACGGGAGGAAACATGGATACTGATGGCAGGAAGAGCTTTAAGACACTGGGCCAGTTACCATAGCCAATGGCTAACTAACCCTAATGAATGGGGAGGTAGATGCATTTGAGGCAAATATCCATGAGCTAAGAAAGTCTGAGGAAATGTCAGCCAACCGCTGAAGACTTCTTTAGAGGATGTGTGAACCTGTAAAGGAGGATGTAATGACAAACATCCCCATTAGTTGGATCAACGTTGAAAGAACACGAGAAAAAAAAATGTCCTTAACAATCATCCCAATTTTTAACAAGGGTTTAGTGGCGGCTGTTTGCTTTGTGTCGGTCGTCTGTTTGGTGATTAGCTTGTTTTTTTTGGGGTTTAAGGGTCCCACGGGAAAGGGAAAAGTGTCGGTAACTAGTGCTTCGCTCTGATCCGCCATCGCCCCGCCCCGACCAGATTGACACGCTGTGAGGCCGGCGCCAACGGTTTGGCCCGGGTTCTGGTTTCTCTGGTTCCTCACCAGTTCCCACCGTCGCCCCCTTCAGTGCAGAGGTGTTTGGCGTGCGCCGCGTCGCTCATTAGCGAAACTATAAAGCAAACCGCCACTGTTATGCAGCTTACCGCCGACGCAGATCAAAACTAAAAACGTTGCAGGGGGAACTTTCGGATTGTTCCGAACAGCACGAGTCCTCTTACGTTAAAGCTTTGAAGGGCACCTTCTAGATTTCTCGCATGTGTGCAACAAAAGCTAGATGACCAAAAACATTCCACTGTATAGTAGTAGTGTTGTGTGGTTTTATAAGTCACGAAATTCCCCGACAAAGCCATGCCCAATAGGAACACATTCATTGCGGTAGCCTTTTAAGAAACTACACTGCCCTGACAGTGAGCCATGCCCCATGGACCAACACTAACTAACTTACTGTAACAGATGGACTGACACCCATGTCTTCGTTATGAATGAATGTTTATATCCTTGTGGTGAGCACAGAAAACACACCTCATAGACCATATGAAACAGTGACAACACACACACGCGGTGAGGGGCTGTAAGGGCCAAACCCGCACCCCCCGGTGTGTACATTTTTCCCATCACGACGACATCCATAGTGATTAACTATATGATGTTCTGATGAGCAGTATTGATCCAGCAATTGATTGAT
Organism: Oncorhynchus gorbuscha; assembly: GCF_021184085.1. NCBI lineage: Eukaryota > Metazoa > Chordata > Actinopteri > Salmoniformes > Salmonidae > Oncorhynchus > Oncorhynchus gorbuscha. The sequence continues at coordinate 57,116,845 of NC_060184.1, forward strand.
TTATTTACAGACTAACTGACTAGTCGGTGAGCTATTTGGGGAGCTCATTACTTAGTATGCATTATTCATATTCCTTACCAGTAGAATATACCCAAGCATGCAAGAACTATCAGTCAACATATGCAGGGTATAGGAGGCAATAAGGAGGAACTCAAGGCCAAAACACAGTCTATACGGCTCCTCCATTAGAACACATAATGCATTTGGAACTGTATGTCAATGCAGGGAGGCAAGGCGATGAGAGTCTTTCATTGCTTCTTCCAATCTAAATGGTTAAATGCACATTTCCAAAACTACGAGTTCAAATATTGCATTGAAGGGTGTACCATGTTGATCATGTGTTGGGCCAGTAACCGAAAGGCTGCTGGATCAAATCCCAGAGCTGACATGGTAAAAATATGTCGTTCTGCCCCCGAGCAGGGCAGTTAACCCACTGTACCCCAGAAGCCGAAGACGTGGATGTCGATTAAGGCCCCCCCCCCCGCACTTCTCTGATTCAGAGGGGTTGGGTTAATTGCGGAAGATACAATTTCAGTTGAATGCATTCAGTCGTACAACTAACTAGGTATCCACCTTTCCCAATACCACAACATCTGCCAGATTACTTTGCAGAGGTGCTTAAACATTACAATGTCTTAGCAGACATTTTCACTGGAAAGTTTAACTTCAAAGTCTCTCACAGTGAAAGGGAGATTTACAGTGACCTCAGAAAGTATTCATACACCTTGACTTATTCCACACGTTGTTGTGTTACAGCCAGAATTCAAAATGGATTAAATTGTTAGTTTTTTCTCACCCATCTACACCCCATAATGACAAACTGAACATGCTCATTTTTTGGGCAAAAAAAACTAATACACAGAAATATCTCATTTACATTAGTATTCACACCCCTGAGTCAATACTTTGTAGAAGAACCTTTGGCAACGATCACAGTTGTGAGTGTTTCTGGGTTAGTCTCGAAGAGCTTTGCACATCTGGATCATGCAACATTTGCCCATTATTTAAAAAATATTCCATCTCTGTCAAATTGGTCGTTGATCATTACTAGACAACCATTTGAAGGTTTTGCAATGGATTTTCAAGTAGATTTAAGTCAAAGCTGTCACTCAGCCACTTAGGAACATTCACTGTCTTCTTGGTAAGCAACTACAAAGTAGATTTGGCCTTGTCATTTAGATTACTGTCCTGCTGAAAGGTGAATTCCTCTCCCAGTGTCTAGTGTTAAGCAGACTGAACCAGGTTTTCCTCTAGGATTTTGCCTGTGCTTAGCTCCATTGCATTTATTTTTGATCCTGAAAAACTCTGCAGTCCTTAACGATAACAAACATACACATAACATGATGCATCCAGCCAGTAATGCGTTGTATTGGATTTGCCCCAAACACTACACTTTGTATTCAGAACTAAATTTAATTGCTTTGACACATTTTTTTGCAGTAATACTCTAGTGCCTCGTTGCAAACAGGATGTATGTTTTGGATTTTTATTTTTTCTACGGGCTTCCTTTTCACTCTGTCAATTAGGTTAGTAATTGTGGACTAACTACATTTACATTTAAGTCATTTAGCAGACACTCTTATCCAGAGCGACTTACAAATTGGTGCATTCACCTTATGACATCCAGTGGAACAGTCACTTTACAATAGTGCATCTATATCTTAAAGGGGGGGGGGGGTGGGAAGGATTACTTTATCCTATCCTAGGTATTCCTACAATGTTTGTTTGTTTTTTACACGTGTTTATTTGTTTCAAATAGGATAATCAACAGTTACAGAAACACAAGTAAATACAATGTTGTTGATCCATCCTCAGTTGTCTCCTATCACAACTCAAACTGTTTTAAAGTCACCATTGGCCACATGGTGAAATCCCTGAGCGGTTTCCTTCCTCTCCGGCAACTGAGTTAAGAAGGACGCCTGTATTCTTATAGTGGATGGGTGTATTAATACACCATCCAAAGTGTAACTAATAACTTCACCATGCTCAAAGGTATATTCCATGTATGCTTTAAAAAAAGAAATGCGATCTACCAATAGGTGCCATTCTTCGCGAAGAATTGTAAAAAACCTCCCTGGTCTTTGTGGATTAATCTGTGTTTTAAATTCACTGCTCAACTGAGGGACCTTACAGATAATTGTATATGTGGGGTACAGAGATGAGGTAGTCATTCAAATGTAATGTTAAACACTATTATTGCACGCAATTTATAATCCAACTTATCCCTGCAATTTATAATGTGACTTGTTAAGAAATGTTTTACTCCTGAACGTGTTTAGGACTAGCATAACAAAAGTGGTTATTATTACTTATTGACATTTCAGCTAATCATGTTTCATTCATTTAGAAACATTTTGAAAAACACAATTTCAATTTACTTTGACATAATGGGGTATTGTGTGTGGGCGAGAGACACAAAATCTCAATTTAATCCATTTTACATACAGGCTGTAACACAACAAAAAGTCAAGGGGTGTGAATACTTTTTGAAGGCATTGTAATACTCCAATTATCTTTGCTTTTATTAATTTGTTGTTTTACTTAGAAAGCACTACAAACCAAACGGTTTTGTATTCCTTTTAAAGACCCAGAGGCAGAGACTAATGGCCTTGCTTTACCTCTCCAATAAGAGCAACGCTTGCTGTGTGTTGTATTTGTTGGAGATGCATCACACAGAAAACATTGACTCACTCTGCGCCCCTAAAGAGATGAGTTGAACAATTCCCCGACTCTCGGAATTGGAAAACTGCTTGGAAAACTGACCCTGAGAAAATTACACAGAGAAATGTCACTATAATGTATTGAATTAGCAGACACCCACACTCTCACTGACCTGCTATGCCTTTCTTTCTGGCTCGCTCTGTCTGTGGGAGTTTGAGTTGCAGCATACTGTAGTTGGCAAGCTTAATGTAAGTCGCCTTGGATGGATCTATTGTGCTTAGCATCCCTCCAACAGTAGATGATTCAGGAAACAAAACCCTGGCGTTGCAGTGGGACTGTTCTTTTACCGTAAATTCACTGATTACATTGGAACAAGAGAATGGGAACGGCCAGAGAAAGAATATTGTTTGGTCCAACGGTTGCCTGGGTTTGGTTCTCTGATGCGCTATCAGACGATGGGGCTTCCAAAGTAAATGAAGGTCATTGACCGTTTGACAGAGATGGAGCATGAAGGATGATGAAGGATGCCCTCTTCTCTTTAGACACCTTTCAGAGCCATCTCTGGGGATTGCTTTATATATATATATATAAAGAGAGAGAGAGAGAGAGAGAGAGAGAGAGAGAGAGAGAGAGAGAGAGAGAGAGAGAGAGAGAGAGAGAGAGAGAGAGAGAGAGAGAGAGAGAGAGAGAAAGTAAGCTGTGGTCATGATGACACACTGCTGAAAATAAAGTGAAGCACCCAACCTGAAAGCATCCAGCATGGACATCCTGGAAAACGCCAGTAGAACTCACTGTAGGTATGTCACCTCCATAGAAATAGAATGACTAAAAGTAACTACATTTCTATGACCAGCCATGACCTCTGTATATTCCCTTCAGTTTAGAATAACACTGACTCAACTCTAGAATGGGTTGACTTTCTGTTTAGCTGTGTAAAAAATAAAGTACAGATTAGTTAAAGAATAGTGAACCCTGAAAGCTCTCTGAGGCCCTAGGACCATGGGTTGACAACCACTGTCCTGACCTCTGGGCAGAGGTATTATAACAGAACTCCAACATGTTAGCTTCCACGATTACTTTGAGGCAGAGTGAAGTTATGCCAAGTTAAGCGCAAAGCTTTGGCTTTGAGGAAAGTGAAATCATGAAAGTGTGTCAACTTTAAAGTTCCTGCTTGAATAAATGATAAGCCTAGCCAAGGCTAGAGTGAATTAAGGTTATTCCAACACTTCCCATTTCTTCACACCTACACCCTTCACAACCCAGTGTAATTATAGTGCTTATGTATCTCTGGCATATTTCAAAACATAGTTCCAAGCACTTCAACTCATTTGAAAACAGAATGACATTATCCCAAGAAAAACTGGGAAGCTCCCCACAGGGCATCCATGATGTTCTAAAAGGAAACCGTTGGCTGCTGCTGTGAGCACCATTGTTAGATGCTTTAACAATATAATATGAGTGTTAACTACTTCATTTGACTCCAGAGACTTTCAGGAATTAATTAACCTTATGACCTCACTGAAGATATGTGAGTTACCACGTTCTGATCGGACAATGACCAGAATTCCAGAATTCAAAGAAGCAGTAGAGGATGACATCTCTCTCTCTCTCCAGTCTCTTGCCTTCTACTGGAGTTACACAAATGGCTTAGTGGCTTTAACGGTTGAGCAGTAAGTGTTTGGGTGAGTGGTGGGGCTATGAAAGATGCAGCACCCAGTGAGAAACGATGTGGCATCTTCCCAGGCAGGTTTGGCTGGGAGGCTGGGTTAGTCCCGCGAGTGAGTTGGTTTATTAAACATTTATGACTTCCTCTCCTGGTGGAAGGTTAAAACAGATTTGATCGGCCTCATTGTCTCAATATGGTCTCCCATTAGTTAATGATCACAATAGCCATTACCAGCTTCCCTTTCTGAAAGTCCAGACTGGCCAAAGCCCCATGCCCACCATGCCCGTCTCACTGTCCGCAGTCTATCTGTCCACCCAGACAGACAGACAGGCAGACAGTCCAGAGGACAGAGGGATGGATGGAGAGACAGAAAAACACACAGAGATACAGACTCACAGACATAGGGTCTGTGTCAACAAGCCTCTGGTACTGTTCTGTGGTCCTGATGAGTTCTGCATGACTTCTACGATCCAGACCTCTGGTTCTCACTGGTCAGTCTAATGGGGGTCCCAGAGAGGCAGGGCCCTGATGTGTGATTCCCCAGAGAGGCATGGGAACGGGGTGTAATTGGGGGCTGATTAGGACCTGGGTAAATAGATGATGGATAATGACCTATAAATTAGAATTTATGTGGCCATTAGAAGTGGCTGGTTGATCCCGCTATGCAGAGCAGACAGAGAGGGAAACGAGCTCATTAAGCATGTGTCCCAAATGGCACTATATCCCCTATATAGTGCTCTACTTTTGACCAGAGCACTATGGTCCCTGGTCAAAAGTAGTGCACTACATGGGGAATAGAGTGTCATTTGGTACGCAGTTCCTGCTGCATGCCTTCACCCACTAATTAGTGCTGATGCTACCCAGGCCATGCAGGCTTTTTGGGATATTTTACCTCCAATTAAGAGGTGCCATTTCAGGGAAGATTTGTATGTAATGTGGTGTAGTTCTTGACAACTATAGAGTGATCTGGAAACTGTGGTTCAGAGTCTTGAGAAAATTGGGAAGTGATAAAATACGTATTGCAGGACTCTTGCAAGTCTGTCGGGAGAGTAAGAAATATTGGGGAAAATGTCAACCAATATGCTTCAATCCAAATAATATTTCTCAGATATTAAAACCAGTTCATTTCATTATACCCCTGAGGTACTGAAATCTCTGGAAATGCCAGTTCACGTGTTTGATAGAATGGTAATATCAGTCATATTGATCTGTGGGATTGAGGATTAGAAGGCAGACAAGACAAACAGACAGACAGACAGACTCAAATATGTGTACATGAAACATAGCCTCCTATGTCATAAAGGAAACGGTTTAATAAAGCTCTCTCTCAGATCTCCCCAACTGTGCCAACTCATCTGTCTCGTTTGATCATCTCAGTGGAGAAGTAGACTCATGCTAGCCAGACGCTTTGCAGAATTAATTGGTGGAAAACAAAAGTGCTCAAAACAGAAGAGGGGTGTTTACAGAAAGCTGTTTCTCCAATTCCCTGTAACACACAGCACAATATGGGGCTCTCCCAGAGTCATATTATTTATTTTCTCTCTCCCTCTCCCTCCCTCCCTCCCACCGGGCACTGGTGTGGTACTCTCTGTATCACACAACCAGTAGGAAGGAGCCTCCTATTAAGCACACTTCAATCAGCTGTGCACCGCTCTCTGGAAGCACCCAGTACACACACAAAATGGGCTTCAAGAAAAAGAGATTTCTTGTCACACTCACTGCTCTCATTATATCCCTGTTAAAAGCTGCCAATACAACAGGCTGAAGGGGAAAAACAGCATCCAGCAATTAATGAGTGAAAGAAGATGGAGAGAAGAGAGAGTTGGTGAGTGAGACGGTGTGAGAGAGGGAAAGACAGAAGGGAAGATGAAAGCTAAAACAGTTCTACACTCTGTCTCTTGTCAAGCAGAAGGAATCAAACTACACTCTGTGTCTTGTAGAGCAGAAGGAATCAAACTACACTGTCTCTTGTAGAGCAGAAGGAATCAAACTACACTCTGTCTCTTGTCAAGCAGAAGGAATCAAACTACACTCTGTCTCTTGTCGAGCAGAAGGAATCAAACTACACTGTCTCTTGTCGAGCAGAAGGAATCAAACTACACTCTGTGTCTTGTAGAGCAAAATGAATCAAACTACACTCTGTCTCTTGTCAAGCAGAAGGAATCAAACTACACTTTGTCTCTTGTAGAGCAGAAGGAATCAAACTACACTATCTCTTGTCGAGCAGAAGGAATCAAACTACACTGTCTCTTGTCGAGCAGAAGGAATCAAACTACACTGTCTCTTGTCGAGCAGAAGGAATCAAACTACACTCTGTGTCTTGTCAAGCAGAAGGAATCAAACTACACTGTCTCTTGTCGAGCAGAAGGAATCAAACTACACTCTGTCTCTTGTCAAGCAGAAGGAATCAAACTACACTCTGTCTCTTGTCAAGCAGAAGGAATCAAACTACACTCTGTCTCTTGTCAAGCAGAAGGAATCAAACTACACTCTGTCTCTTGTCAAGCAGAAGGAATCAAACTACACTCTGTCTCTTGTCAAGCAGAAGGAATCAAACTACACTCTGTCTCTTGTCAAGCAGAAGGAATCAAACTACACTCTGTCTCTTGTCAAGCAGAAGGAATCAAACTACACTGTCTCTTGTCAAGCAGAAGGAATCAAACTACACTCTGTCTCTTGTCAAGCAGAAGGAATCAAACTACACTCTGTGTCTTGTCAAGCAGAAGGAATCAAACTACACTCTGTGTCTTGTCAAGCAGAAGGAATCAAACTACACTCTGTCTCTTGTCAAGCAGAAGGAATCAAACTACACTCTGTGTCTTGTCAAGCAGAAGGAATCAAACTACACTCTGTCTCTTGTCAAGCAGAAGGAATCAAACTACACTCTGTGTCTTGTCAAGCAGAAGGAATCAAACTACACTCTGTCTCTTGTCAAGCAGAAGGAATCAAACTACACTCTGTCTCTTGTCAAGCAGAAGGAATCAAACTACACTCTGTGTCTTGTCAAGCAGAAGGAATCAAAAGATGAATATGATATCTGAGGAAACTAGTGACAAGCTAGGAGTTCAGAGAGAATTTCTTAGCTTTGTACATTTCATTTAACAAACACAGAGGCTACATGGAATTGGAGACACAAAATAGCGATTTTTTTTATTTCACCTTTACTTAACTAGACAAGTCAGTTAAGAACAAAAACTTAGTTACAATGACAGCCTAGTTATAATTTGACAGTGATTTAAACAACTTTTTTTTTTCACAGTGGGGATACACTGGCCGGCAACAGTATTGAAATCAAGTATCTATTATAAATGACCACTAGAGTGTGAAGGACATTCTTTAGGCTCTTAGGGATGTGAAAGTGTTGCTCGCTCGCTACTAATGTTCTCATTCATTCTGAGCCAACGCTAACAGCTTGTGTGAGGTCCAGTTACCATACTGTACACAGTGACAGACTACACCACTTTGGCAGCCAGCACTGTGTGTAGAAGAACTTGGAATATGTCCTGTGATGGGAAGACAGATCTTACTTGATCATCAAATATCATTAGCTTCGTCAACCAAACTCCACCGATCCTTGCAGGACAAACATTTTGCATGATTGATTGGCAATTCCATACTCATTTGTCAAGCAAATGGCTAAATAATTAATTCAGTTGTTGCGTGTAATAATAAATGTTGGCTGTTAATATCAAAATGAGAATATGTAAATGTAATGAATAGAAACATCAATATGAACTAGGAGTGTGACTATGTGTGGGCCTGTGTGTAGCTATTCTCTCTAAATGTACCTATCTACATACAGTGCTTCCCAAAAGTATTCAGACCCCTTTACTTTTCCACTTTTTGTTACGTTACAGACTTATTATAAAATGGGATTAAATGCACGTTTTTTTTGTCTATCATCAATCTACCCACAATGCCCCGTAATGACAAAGTGAAAACAGGCTAAGAGAATGTTTGCAAATGTAAGAAAAATCTGAAAACAGAAATAACTTATTTACATAGGTATTCAGACCCTTTGCTATGAGACTCGAAATTGAACTCCGGTGCATCCCGTTTCCAATGTTCATCCTTGAGATGTTTCTTCAACTTGCTTGGAGTCCACCTGGGTCTTGAATACTTTCTGAATGCACTGTACCTACCTACCTACCTACCGCACTGTCTAGAGTTACAAAACAGACTCCCCTGTCCATCAAAGTGCATGTGTGTCAGACCTAGCATGGCGGTCTATAGTCAGCCTTCCCTCCCTTTAAGACAGACATCTTCTTCTGAGCCCACAGCCTCCCTAAAGGAACAAGGCCACATATGGAGCATTCATACTACTCGGAGATCCATCTGACATGAGGCCTGCTGTCAACGGACACTTTTACACTCTGCTTTGCTTGGCAAGGATAAAGGGGAGAACACACAAGCTGGGGGTTGAGGTGTCGCAACAGAGAGAGAGAGAGAGAGAAGGGACCTTCTGTAGGCCTAGAATGCGTCCCAAATGGCACCCTATTCCCTATATGGTGCGCAACTTTTAACCTCGGCCTCTGGTCAAAAATGGTTCACTATAAAGTGAATAAGGTTCCGTTTGGGACGCAGATTTTTTCCTATTTTCCCCTTAGCCATTTTAGTAGATTGTTCCAAACCGGAATGAGCTTTGAACTTCCCAAAATTCCAAATTCCCAACAGGCCAATCCCCCTCATGGAATCAAAATGAAAATGGTGGATTTCATCTGGGCAGAATGGCTGGGGTTGACAGGCTCATTCATCAACACTGTCTGTCTCTGACCATTCGCAGTCTAGACTCAGACAGACGGCTCTTTATTGTGGGGAAGAAAGAGGAATCATATTGACACGGAGCATAGACGTGTGTGTCTCAGCTGAAAACAACTACAGTTGTGGACTGAGGGAAATTGTTCCAGATCAAGTATTTTCCCACTGGCTGAATCAACATGATTTCCACATCATTTCAATGAAATACCTTGAATTGACATCTGTGTCCAGCGGGTTCTTTCTGTTTGAAGTGAATAGAGAATGTGGTGCGTATATTTTGCTGTGTGATTGAGAAACGTCACAGAGATGCTGTAGCAAAGCTCGGTTGTTGTGTTGCTCAGAGAACCACAGATGGATAGGAGACACTAATGAAAGAGTCCTCTGTGACAAAGGAGCATGAAATGACTTACCTGCATGATCAGAGCAGCAGAGGCAGACACACCAGGCACAGCAACAGCAAGGAAGCAGAAGAGAGAGAGAGAGAAAATATATAGAGAGAAAATAGAGAGAGAGAGAGAGAGAGAGAGAGAGAGAGAGAGAGAGAGAGAGAGAGAGAGAGAGAGAAAGAGAGAGAGAGAGAGAGAGAGAGAGAGAAAATAAAGAGAGAGACAGAGAAACAGACAGACGTTAATATTAACAAGCAATCACCATGACTCTGAGAATATAAATGCATACATCTAGAATGTCTCTCATATCTACAGGTATCATTCTAGAACATGGGAATGTAAACATTTTGTCTTCAATAGTTCATTGAACACACCAGCAGGCAAACAAGCCTTTAAAATGAGTATCAAAATAACACAGATATACTATGCAGCATCAAAATACACTACACTAGAGAGAGAAAGAGAGAAAGAGAGACAGAGAGAGAGAGCGAGAGAGACAGAGACAGAGAGAGAGACAGAGAGACAGAGACAGAGAGAGAGACAGAGAGACAGAGAGAGAGAGAGAGAGAGAGAGAGAGAGAGAGAGAGAGAGAGAGAGAGAGAGAGAGAGAGAGAGAGAGAGAGAGAGACAGAGACAGAGAGAGAGAGAGACAGAGACAGAGAGAGAGACAGAGACAGAGACAGAGAGAGACAGAGACAGAGACAGAGAGAGAGACAGAGACAGAGAGAGAGACAGAGACAGAGAGAGACAGAGACAGAGACAGAGAGAGAGAGACAGAGACAGAGAGAGAGTGAGAGACAGAGAGAGACAAAGAGAGACAGAGAGAAACAGAGAGAAAGAGAGAGAGAGAGAGAGAGAGAGAGAGAGAGAGAGAGAGAGAGAGAGAGAGAGAGAGAGAGAGAGAGAGAGAGAGAGAGAGCATGCAATGGTTGTCTTGGTAACAGAGACTGGCACAGGTTGTAATGAGTGAAGGGGGTGAAGAGTATGATGCAAACATCTGCAGTGAGGCTGCGAGCCAGAACCAGAGAGCGAGAGAAAAAAAGGGAGAAAATAAAATGGGTTTGTGATTAGCAGCAGACGACATTTACAGCGGAGAGTGATGTCATGGACAGTCGTTATCCCTCTCCCTTTCTCTTTTCCTCCATCTCTCCAACTCTCTCTCCCTCCACAGAAGCTGGCCTTGCTGCTCTCTCTCTCTCTCTCATCATTGGGGTTAGCAGCGCTTCTACGAAAACGCTTGATGCTTCCATCAATAATTCAAATGACAGCAAATAAGCAGATCAGAAGCCCTGGCTATTTTCTAATGGGCTGTGTTGGAGGGGGGCGAGGGGACGTCGAACACTGTGGGACAGAGAGGGTGAGGTGGGAGAGAGAGAAAGAGGGGAGGGTGAAGAGGGAAAGAGGTATCACAGAACTGCAGAGAGCTGCTTATCAATTAAAGACATGTCTAATAAAGCAACCCCCTCTATTCTCTCCATCTCTTTCAGCACGACAAGAGGAGGGGCACGTACACAGCGCTCCGGCAATCCCATCGTAATGACTGTGCTCTGCTCCCAGTCTCCTCCTCCACTCATCCCTCCCCCTTCAACCCTTCTGGAAGGGAGCAAATGTTTGTTTCCAGGCAACCCTGGATCATCGTCTGCTGTTTAGAATATGGGGAGCAAGGCTACAGCTGCAGTGGAAAGCAAGGAAAAGAGAGAGGGGAGAAAGGCAGGAGAGAGGAGAGAGGGGAGAAAGGAAGAGGAGAGAGGGGAGAGGATTGGAGAGAGGAGAGAGGGGAGAAAGGAAGAGGAGAGGCGAGAGGAGAGAGCGGAGAAAGGAAGGAGGAGAGAGGAGAGAGGGGAGAAAGGAAGAGGAGAGGAGAGAGGATAGGAGAGAGGGGAGAAAGGAAGAGGAGAGGGGAGAGGAGAGGAGAGGAGTGGAGACAGGCAGGTGGAAGGGAAAAGGACAAAGAGGTGAGATGGGTAAATGGAGAAGGGAGAGAGGAGGGAGGGAGGAACTGCATTGTAACGGAACTGAGCATACAAATGAGACAAAACAGAATGAAGGGGAAATGCTCCTGCAGCCAGGTGAGTGGTAGTGAAGGGGCCTGAAAACTGAAAACCTTACCTGATGAAGGGGCTATTTGTAGGTCATTGGTATAACACACAGTGTACATACACAGGACAGAGGGCCACACTATACAACCTAAGCCTGTTCTCAGTAAGTGCATTGAACTGAACATAGGGTTTGATAAGAAAGCCAACTCAGATGAGAAAACATGAAGAACGAAGACGTACTAGAAGATCCTGGCATCCTGCAAGGAGATGCCTCACTCTTCTTTCCTATGCTGTAATGGCTATACTTCTTTGAAATTTGAAATTATGCTAATTCCGAAATGGAGCTTGAATGTGTCTTGTGAGAGAGAGAGAGAGAGAGAGAGAGAGAGAGAGAGAGAGAGAGAGAGAGAGAGAGAGAGAGAGAGAGAGAGAGAGAGAGAGAGAGAGAGAGAGAGAGAGAGAGAGAGAGAGAGAGAGAGAGAGAGAGAGAGAGAGAGAGAGAGAGAATAGATCATGCCAGCAACAGAAGAAGGTTTCATTCACCAACCCCTCAAGATGACAAAAAACAAACAAATTGAGAAAGACATCTGAGCGAGACCTGGGTTCGGCTTTCACAATACTTAGGATGAGGCAATAATTGTACAGTTACCATGGCGAGGATGCTAATAAGAAGCTTAAAAAGTGAATAAACATAGATGCATTTTATTTGCCCTCCTGGGCCATAATATGCAGAATATAAACCCCATCTGTATGAATAACAGCCAGTCATGTGTGGACGCGTGCCAAACTGTGCCAAAAGCAAGAGACACTCACAATGTTCTGCTCCTTGCCTGGTTCCCCCCTCGATGCCTATTTCAATACTGTCAATGCTTTGCAGAAGGACTGAGGTGCCAGCCATAGAACTAACACGTGACAGCTCAACCTTTCAATGGGAAACCTTTCACCACAACAACTTCATGCGACACTGAACGCACCGTGACTACGATCAAGACGATTAACAATCTTGTTCTGAGGTCTAATACAGGCAAGGCTAGCAAATAACGTCAATCAATCACACACACACACACACACACACACACACACACACACACACACACACACACACACACACACACACACACACACACACACACACACACACACACACACACACACACACACACACACACACACACACACACACACACACACACACACACACACACACAACAACATTACTGTTCTACAAGGACCTATATGGGTTGCATCCAACGGTGAGGAGAACAGAAGAGCAGAGCTCATTTTGAAATAATTGTCCCCCTGGCCACAGGGCTTATTACAACAGCAACACATAAGATTACAGCGTCAGATAATGCTTGTACGAAGCGAAAAGTGCCTGTAAATCACCCAACCGAGACGCAAGGCGGTTCACACCTCACACACTCCTGAATATTCACAGTGTTTTGTACGGCCATGATGTAGGTTTGCGTCACTGGAAAGAGGTCTACTCTCTCCACGTAACACAGAAAAAGGCTAAACTACAAGCGAGAGAGAACATTATATTTGTATTTGCAGACATTACTAGCAGAAGGGCTTCAGGTATAAAGTGTGTCCGAAACACTTAATTTGACTTCTGCCCCCCCCCCCTCCATACTCCATGTCCTGAGCCAGTTACCACAAGCAGAAGCAGTGTGTGCGCTCTGGAACCAAATATAATTTATCATTACAGCCATAGTAACAGACAACTGTGAGATTCCTATGGCGCGTGGCTGGCAAGCCCTGCTGGATATGACAGGAGGGGTTTCTGGCCCAAACAGACAGAGGAGACAGAGACCCCAATGAGCAGAATTCATTGGCCACCATTATTGGGTCAGGGAGTGAGGCGCAGGCAGTGTGTGTTTGAGTAGGCAATAACCCCATTGTCACGGTCACTTCCATCTGCCAGAAGACTGTCCTCTCAGCAACCAGGGACCAGCCGGCACAGACCAATAGGCCTGGAGGAGATGGGAGGAGGCAGACGGACCGTTCCACTGAGGGATGAAGGAGGGAGGGAGGGAGGGAGGGAGGGAGGGAGGGAGGGAGGGAGGGAGGGAGGGAGGGAGGGAGGGAGGGAGGGAGGGAGGGAGGGAGGGAGGGAGGGAGGGAGGGAGGGGCACTGTAGCGACAATAGCAAGCCCCAAAGTCAAAATGCCCTGTGTACCGGGGCTCTCGTTCAGTCACTCAGAGGGAGAGTTGATCCGGTTGTGAGTAAATCATGGAGTTGAATGAGAACCAGCTCAGGTTGAGTGACTGATGCCTGGCTGGCTGACTGCTCCAGGGCTTGGAAGGGCTGATGTGTCGTGGAGGGGGAAGAGTTATGTCTGACAGGGCCTGTAGGTCAACTTCTTCCTCCGTTTAGAGTTTTACACAGTCCACTTGACAGATGGAGATTGGGTCGGGACATGGCGTACATTACATGGTAAATGACGTGTAACTCCAGGGCCAGAGGAATTCTCCCAGGTTAGAGGAGTGTGTGAGTCTGTGTAAACACTCTGGTTTGCATCCCAAATGGCACCCTATTTCCTATACAGTGCACTATCTTCCCTGGTCAACATATATAGGGAGTAGGATGCCATTTGAGCACTATTGGCAGGGATCAGAGAAGGTAATTCAGTCAGACTGCTCTGTTCAGACAGCTACTGTAGATACCTGAGGCATAGGGCATTTTCTATCAGGTCTTCGCAGTTCTGGTATTGATCATGCTCTGTGTGTGTGTGTGTGTGTGTGTGTGTGTGTGTGTGTGTGTGTGTGTGTGTGTGTGTGTGTGTGTGTGTGTGTGTGTGTGTGTGTGTGTGTGTGTGTGTGTGTGTGTGTGTGTGTGTGTGTGTGTGTGTGTGTGTGTGTGTGTGTGTGTGTGTGTGTGTGTGTGTGTGTGATATATATATTCTGAATTGATGGCCCACTAGGCCAACAAGCAGCTTGATTTCGAGGCAGGGGGAATGGGGATGCTGCCTTGGCAGGTTTTAATTGAATTTGTTGCTTCACACACACACAGGCAGGTTTAGCTGGGGACACGCTCCAGGTGAGGTGTCAATGCAGGCAGGAGGGCCCCAGCTGGGCCGAGGCATTACAAACACATACACACACACACACCAGGCAGGACACACACACAGTCATGCTATACACACCACAGCATTAGGCACAGGGGGGCTGATGTGCATGAATGGAACACTGACTCAAATCGACAGGCAGACAGGCAGACAGGCAGGCAGGCAGGCAGGCAGGCAGGCAGGCAGGCAGACAGACAGACACAGTACCCCAGACTAAGACTAGACACAGCTCTGCTCTCTCATCACAAGCTACAACTTACGCTGTTTGCTCAGATACTAGCGCTACATAAATAAGGAACAATGACTAAATAATAAAAGAGGTTCTGTTTCAAAGGCCAGGCATTGTTACGGCATTTAAAACAGTATGAATGGAGATCTACAACAGATGCTTTTCATTTGGTGAATGCGCATCAACAGAAGAGGTTTGTCTTTAGTTTGGCATTTTCTCCTCTTTCTCTCACCTTCACTCTTTCTATTTTATCTCTCTCCCTCTCCCTCCCCCCCTCTCCCCCTCTCTCCCTCCCTCCCTCCCCCTCCCTCTTCCTCCCCCTCCCTCTCCCTCCCCCTCCCCCTCTCCCTCCCTCCACTCTCCCTCCCCTCCCCCTCCCTCTCTCCCTCCCCCTCTCCCTCCCCCCTCTCCCTCCCCTCTCTCCCTCTCCCTCCCCTCTCTCCCTCCACTCTCTCTCCCCCCCCCCCTCTCTCCCCTCCCCCTCTCCCTCCCTCCCCCCCCCCCTCTCTCTCCCTCTCCCTCCCTCCACTCTCCCTCCCCCTCTCTCTCTCCCTCTCCTCTCCCCCCTCTCTCTCCCTCCCCCTCTCTCTCCCTCCACTCTCCCTCCCCCTCTCCCTCCCTCCACTCTCCCTCCCCCTCCCCCTCTCTCTCCCTCCCCCCTCTCCCTCCCTCCACTCTCTCTCCTCTCCCCTCCCTCCACTCTCCCTCCCCCTCTCTCTCTCTCCCTCTCCCTCCCTCCACTCTCCCTCCCCTCTCTCTCTCCCTCTCCCTCCCCTCCCCCTCTCTCTCCCTCCCCCTCTCTCTCCCTCCCCCTCTCCCTCCCTCCACTCTCCCTCCCCCTCCCCCTCTCTCTCCCTCCCCCTCTCCCTCCCTCCACTCTCTCTCCCCCTCCCTCCCCTACCCTCCCCCTCTCCCTCCCCCTCCCCTCTCTCTCCCTCCCTCCCTCCTTCACCCTCCCGCTCCCTCTCTCCCCCCTCTCCCTCCCCTGTCCCTCTCCCTCCCCCTCGCTCTCCCCCTCTCCCTCCCTCCCTCCCCCCGTCTGCCTCCCTCTCTCCCCCTCTCTCTCCCTCCCCTCCTTCCCTCCCTCCCTCTCCCTCCCTCTCCCTCCCCTCTCTCTCCCCCTCCTCTCTCTCCCTCCCCCTCTCTCTCCCTCCCCCTCTGCCTCCCTCCCCTCTCTCCCCCTCCTCTCTCTCCCTCCCCCTCTCTCTCCCTCCCCCTCTGCCTCCCTCCACTCTCTCTCCCTCCTCCTCTCTCTCTCCCTCCCCTCTCTCCCCCTCTCTCGCTCTCTCTCCCCCCTCTCTCGCTCTCCCTCCCCCTCTCTCTCCCTCCCCTCTCTCCTCTCTCCTTCCCCCTCTCTCCCTCCCCCTCTCTCTCCCTCTCTCCCCCTCTCCCTCCATCCTTCCCCCTCCCTCTCTCCCCCTCCATCCTTCCCCCTCCCTCTCTCCCCCTCTCTCTCCCTCCCTCTCTCTCCCTCTCTCCCCCTCTCTCCCTCCCTCCCCCTCTCTCCCCTCCCCCTCTCTCTCCCTCCCTCCCTCCCTCCCCCTCTCTCTCCCTCTCTCTCCCTCTCTCTCCCTGATCGTGTGGCTGTCTCATCCAGATACATTAAAAAGTAATATTAGTGTAAACCAGCAACACAAATGACTCCCCCACTTCTCCTCCCCTCATCCACCTCTCCTCCTCCTCTCCTCCTCCTCCTCCTCTACCTCTCATTCTCCTGTCCTCCTCTCATACTCTTCTCCTCTCATCCCAACCTCTCCACCACACTCTGGTTTAGTGGCAATCAATCCAGTGTACGGGCCTTTTAAAAAGTAAACAGTCTGCATCATTTCTGAGCCAATTACCCAGACAGTCCAAGGCAGAGATGACTATGGATGTTGATAAATGCCGATTGCGACTCAATTTACTTGGCAAATCACCCTCCATACCTGACACTAAGACAATAAGAGCCTTAATGGGGATTTATATGGTCTCCTCTTGAGGCCAGGTCGTTTGTTTCAGGGGGACGTTTACTGGCCAAATTGATTCCCTGGAACGCATTCAGATTAGACTGTTAGACGCTCCGTGAGTCGGGGCTATTTCTCCACTGTCAGAAAGAGGAAGGGGGTGGGGTAGAAAGAGAGAGGAGAGGCAAAGAAAGAGGGTGAAACGAAAAGGGGAGATAATGGGGATGGGAGAGAGAGAGAGAGAGAGAGAGAGAGAGAGAGAGAGAGAGAGAGAGAGAGAGAGAGAGAGAGAGAGAGAGAGAGAGAGAGAGAGAGAGAGAGAGAGAGAGAGAGAGAGAGTAGGGTGTGATGCTGTGTCTTGGGTAGAGAACAACAGACCGTACAGTATGTCTAATCTTAACTAAACATAAATTCAGTATTGGCCTTTATGAGGGAAGGAGATTCTAACACTCAGGCAGAGAGAAATAGATCCTGTGAGAGACAAGGCTACCACACAATCACAATACTGTAGTTCCATAGACTAACTATAAATTGGAGGGCTGTGGAAAATAGTAGCTATGCAGATTATATGAATGGATAATGTTGTATCTCTGCACTATGGTGTGGCTCTACAACGCCCTTAAGCCCAAGTACCTGATACGACTGTCTCTTATCACAGTTCTCTGTGCTGCTTCAACAGAAGCTAGAACCCTCCAGAGCTCCAAACCAAACGGCCCATTTAGAGAGAACAGCTGCAGTACGCAAAACGCTGATGCAGATATTTAAATAACCATTTGGCCTGTGGAGAAGGAGAGAGAAGGGAGAGAGGGAGAGAGAAGGGAGAGAGGGAGAGAGAAGGGAGGGAGAGAGGGAGAGAGAAGGGAGAGAGGGACAAAGAGAAAGTGAAAGAGGAAGAGGTGGAAAGAAAGGAAGAATGAAAGACAGGAAGAAAGAGACTGAGAGAGAGATCGAGGTAACGAGAGAGAGAGGCAGCCAAATGGAGCCTGACTGGATTATAGAGCGCTTGGTCCAACGTACTCCCAGGGGCTGATGGGAAACGGTCCGGCGCCATCGGAGGACTAAGAGACAGGGAGAGTGGATTGGTCCGTTCATTGGCACGGGCAGAGGGCTAATAAACTGGCTTGATGAGGAGGTGGGAGGTCTCTGAGGAGTAGAGGAGCAACCTGCTGTATGCTTCAGGGACTCTGAGGTGCAGGAGGCTCACACAAGACCCGCACGAGTGCAGACACACACACACACACACACACACACACACACACACACACACACACACACACACACACACACACACACACACACACACACACACACACACACACACACACACACACACACACACACACACACACGAGGTGCAGGTTAAGAGGCTCCAAACTGGGTTGAGTTCTCTACAACACACACCTCAGACATCAGGAAATGTGTTGACTATAGTGCAGCAATGGCTTACAAGTGTAGTTAATTTACTTCTGGATAAAAAAAAGTAAAAATCCTGAATGAGTTTCACAGAGAATTCGCTGCCAAGTACTATGATAGCTGAGCAACAAAGCTGTTTTGTATGCCCAGGGTCGTTAGATGATAATCACTCCAACATTCATGACTTCAGTGCAGAATACAGGGTTCCACTAATCATAACAGAACAGCTACACTACAGTCCCTGTTCAGATCCAACACAACAGACAGCAATATAATACTGGCTGTTCAGTAGGATCACTATACACTCCCAATATTCTCCTTTCTCCCGAAATGTGCACTTGTTGTGCACGGTATATGGACACTCCCTCTGGCTCATGCCTACACCAACCCAATGTTTTCAGATAGTGAAAATAGAGACGTGTTGGGACGCCACACAGTGATTCAGTTACAGGAGCTCGACTAACCTGTAAAAACATGATTAGTATGCATGTAGCTTCCTCCCTACATTCTCCACAGACATGCTATGGTGGGAGAGGTGGGTTGTGTTTCAGAGACATATTCCCTTCTAATTGAGCCTGACAGGTATGTCCTCCACACCTCCTCCTTCCTCCCGAGTGGTACAGGCGTTTGTTTCCTCTGTAGCCACTCAGTGGCACATAGCGCAGGACAGACAGGAGTCACACACTGAGGTTAAGGGCTCTGTAAGATGAGAGGTGTTCCTTTACCTCCACCCCTCACACACCCACACAACACATACACACTCAGCATGCCTCCTCCAACAAGCCACCTCCACACACACACACACACACACACACACACACACACACACACACACACACACACACACACACACACACACACACACACACACACACACACACACACACACACACACACACACACACACACACACACACACACACACACACACACACACACACACACACACACACACACACACACACACACACACACACACACAGGGCATTAATGCCAGTACCATTTATTTGTATTTGTACCTTTATTTTACTAGGCAAGTCAGTTAAGAACAAATTCTTATTTTCAATGACGGCCTAGGAACAGTGGGTTAACTGCCTGTTCAGGGGCAGAACGACAGATTTGTAACTTGTCAGCTCTGGGATTTGAACTTGCAACCTTTCGGTTATGAGTCCAACGCTCTAACCACTAGGCTACCCTGCCGCACTGACCCTACCACCTTCGACCCCTTAAATCACTTCCTGCTGTCCCACTCTGAGGAAGTGTCTCGCTGAAAGGCCTGTAAGAGTTTGTCAATAGTACCTCCATCAGCAGCTTCTCTCGAACATAAAGGCACACACAAACACACACAGTCTGCCAGCAGCCTCGCTCTAATACAGGGCTGTTGGAGAGGCTACTGGGGGGCCAGTTGAAGGGTTTAGTTTTTAACTGAGCTGTAATCTAGTCTGTAGGAAAACACCAGTCAACTGTGGCTAGGTTATTTCACACGCTCGTCACCCCAAACCCCCAGACTGTTGCCTTTCCAAGCGCCACCTGGTAAGGTCCCCGGCACAACGGCATCATGGGAGTATAATTTAGGCTGGGAGCATTGACAGAGGTCAGGGTACCCCACGGAACATCGAACACTTGATGGGGCCTGTGGGTGTGTGTAGGTTTGTGTGTGTGGGGAGGGGGGTTGTGTGTGTGTGTGTGTGTGTGTGTCAACTTCACGATGTAATTACGCTTCTGTAATCCCTGCCACTCTCGGCCTTGGAGTTGACTAAAACCATGTTCACATCCCAAAAGGCACCCTATTCCCTTTATAGAGTACTAGTTTCAACCTGGGCTCATAGGAGAATAGGGTGCCATTTGGGAAGCACCCCATGTCAACTCTACCCAATCAGCATAATACACACACGACACAGCTATCAAATTTAGAAATGTGTGTTTTTTAAAAAAGTACGCCTGGAAACGTGAGTAATAAACCAATTATACAACTACTGTTTTCATTTCATGGATTTAGAAGTCTAACTAATGAGAGTAAAAGAAAAGCATATTTTTACAGTTATTAGTCACTATGATAACAAGAAGTAAAATTCCTTCCCAGAACTGAAAAACTCCCTGTATCTGGTGTCCCGGGCCTTGATATTGTCTTAAGTGGGCCGTGGGGAGAGCTTGAAATAACCAGGCTGATGTATAATAGTATTTTCATTGGGAAAATGAATAACCTGCATGGACGCACACATGAACGCTCATATTCTCATGCAAGCACGTACTAACACACACACACACACACACACACACACACACACACACACACACACACACACACACACACACACACACACACACACACACACACACACACACACACACACACACACACACACACACACACACACACACACACACACACACACACACACACACACACAGGTTAGTTAGTATGCTATGATTCATGTAATTGTCATCATCCGGCCATAAAGCAAAGTAAGGGAGTGATCCACCCGCTCTGGGCCTTTCCTCTGGTCCTAATAACACAGACAAAATAGTCCCCACTGTAAATCATTTAACACTGTAAGTATGCATTAAAACACACACACGCTCGCACATACACACACACACACCCTGAGATTTGGGAAGACACAAACACTCTGGCTAATCGAGCCTTGGCCTAGAAGACAAACACTCTGTAGTACTGTATAATGTCATACACACTAACACACTGTAGTACTGTATAATGTCATACACACTAACACACTGTAGTACTGTATAATGTCATACACACTAACACACTGTATAAAGTCATACACACAAACACTCTGTAGTACTGTATAATGTCATACACACTAACACACTGTAGTACTGTATAATGTCATACACACTAACACACTGTATAATGTCATACACACTAACACACTGTAGTACTGTATAATGTCATACACACTAACACACTGTATAAAGTCATACACACTAACACACTGTAGTACTGTATAATGTCATACACACTAACACACTGTATAAAGTCATACACACTAACACACTGTATAATGTCATACACACTAACACACTGTAGTACTGTATAATGTCATACACACTAACACACTGTATAAAGTCATACACACTAACACACTGTAGTACTGTATAATGTCATACACACTAACACACTGTATAAAGTCATACACACTAACACACTGTAGTACTGTATAATGCCATACACACTAACACACTGTAGTACTATATAATGTGATACACACTAACACACTGTAGTACTGTATAATGTCATACACACTAACACACTGTAGTAATGTATAATGTCATACACACTAACACACTGTAGTACTGTATAATGTGATACACACTAACACACTGTAGTACTGTATAATGTCATACACACTAACACTCTGTAGTACTGTATAATGTCATACACACTAACACACTGTAGTAATGTATAATGTCATACACACTAACACACTGTAGTACTGTATAATGTGATACACACTAACACACTGTAGTACTGTATAATGACATACACACTAACACACTGTAGTACTGTATAATGTCATACAAACTAACACACTGTAGTACTGTATAATGTCCTACACACTAACACACTGTAGTAATGTATAATGTCATACACACTAACACACTGTAGTACTGTATAATGTGATACACACTAACACACTGTAGTACTGTATAATGACATACACACTAACACACTGTAGTACTGTATA
Organism: Oncorhynchus gorbuscha; assembly: GCF_021184085.1. NCBI lineage: Eukaryota > Metazoa > Chordata > Actinopteri > Salmoniformes > Salmonidae > Oncorhynchus > Oncorhynchus gorbuscha. The sequence goes on from NC_060184.1 coordinate 57,138,719, forward strand.
ATGTCCTACACACTAACACACTGTAGTACTGTATAATGACATACACACTAACACACTGTAGTACTGTATAATGACATACCCACTAACACACTGTAGTACTGTATAATGACATACACACTAACACACTGTAGTACTGTATAATGTCATACACACTAACACACTGTAGTACTGTATAATGACATACACACTAACACACTGTAGTACTGTATAATGTCATACACACTAACACACTGTAGTACTGTATAATGTGATACACACTAACACACTGTAGTACTGTATAATGTCATACACACTAACACACTGTATAAAGTCATACACACTAACACACTGTAGTACTGTATAATGTGATACACACTAACACACTGTAGTACTGTATAATGACATACACACTAACACACTGTAGTACTGTATAATGTCATACAAACTAACACACTGTAGTACTGTATAATGTCCTACACACTAACACACTGTAGTAATGTATAATGTCCTACACACTAACACACTGTAGTAATGTATAATGTCATACACACTAACACACTGTAGTACTGTATAATGTGATACACACTAACACACTGTAGTACTGTATAATGACATACACACTAACACACTGTAGTACTGTATAATGTCCTACACACTAACACACTGTAGTACTGTATAATGACATACACACTAACACACTGTAGTACTGTATAATGACATACCCACTAACACACTGTAGTACTGTATAATGACATACACACTAACACACTGTAGTACTGTATAATGTCATACACACTAACACACTGTAGTACTGTATAATGACATACACACTAACACACTGTAGTACTGTATAATGTCATACACACTAACACACTGTAGTACTGTATAATGACATACACACTAACACACTGTATAAAGTCATACACACTAACACACTGTAGTACTGTATAATGTCATACACACTAACACACTGTAGTACTGTATAATGTCATACACACTAACACACTGTAGTACTGTATAATGTGATACACACTAACACAATGTAGTACTGTATAATGTCATACACACTAACACACTGTAGTACTGAATAATGTCATACACACTAACACACTGTAGTACTGTATAATGTCATACACACTAACACACTGTAGTACTGTATAATGTCATACACACTAAGACACTGTAGTACTGTATAATGTGATACACACTAACACTCTGTAGTACTGTATAATGTGATACACACTAACACACTGTAGTACTGTATAATGTGATACACACTAACACACTGTAGTACTGTATAATGTGATACACACTAACACACTGTAGTACTGTATAATGTCATACACACTAACACTCTGTAGTACTGTATAATGTGATACACACTAACACACTGTAGTACTGTATAATGTGATACACACTAACACACTGTAGTACTGTATAATGTCATACACACTAACACACTGTAGTACTGTATAATGTCATACACACTAACACACTGTATAAAGTCATACACACTAACACACTGTAGTACTGTATAATGTCATACACACTAACACACTGTATAAAGTCATACACACTAACACACTGTAGTACTGTATAATGCCATACACACTAACACACTGTAGTACTATATAATGTGATACACACTAACACACTGTAGTACTGTATAATGTCATACACACTAACACACTGTAGTAATGTATAATGTCATACACACTAACACACTGTAGTACTGTATAATGTGATACACACTAACACACTGTAGTACTGTATAATGTCATACACACTAACACTCTGTAGTACTGTATAATGTCATACACACTAACACACTGTAGTAATGTATAATGTCATACACACTAACACACTGTAGTACTGTATAATGTGATACACACTAACACACTATAGTACTGTATAATGACATACACACTAACACACTGTAGTACTGTATAATGTCATACAAACTAACACACTGTAGTACTGTATAATGTCCTACACACTAACACACTGTAGTAATGTATAATGTCATACACACTAACACACTGTAGTACTGTATAATGTGATACACACTAACACACTGTAGTACTGTATAATGACATACACACTAACACACTGTAGTACTGTATAATGTCCTACACACTAACACACTGTAGTACTGTATAATGACATACACACTAACACACTGTAGTACTGTATAATGACATACCCACTAACACACTGTAGTACTGTATAATGACATACACACTAACACACTGTAGTACTGTATGATGTCATACACACTAACACACTGTAGTACTGTATAATGACATACACACTAACACACTGTAGTACTGTATAATGTCATACACACTAACACACTGTAGTACTGTATAATGACATACACACTAACACACTGTATAAAGTCATACACACTAACACACTGTAGTACTGTATAATGTCATACACACTAACACACTGTAGTACTGTATAATGTCATACACACTAACACACTGTAGTACTGTATAATGTGATACACACTAACACAATGTAGTACTGTATAATGTCATACACACTAACACACTGTAGTACTGAATAATGTCATACACACTAACACACTGTAGTACTGTATAATGTCATACACACTAACACACTGTAGTACTGTATAATGTCATACACACTAAGACACTGTAGTACTGTATAATGTGATACACACTAACACTCTGTAGTACTGTATAATGTGATACACACTAACACACTGTAGTACTGTATAATGTGATACACACTAACACACTGTAGTACTGTATAATGTGATACACACTAACACACTGTAGTACTGTATAATGTCATACACACTAACACTCTGTAGTACAGTATAATGTGATACACACTAACACACTGTAGTACTGTATAATGTCATACACACTAACACACTGTAGTACTGTATAATGTCATACACACTAACACACTGTATAAAGTCATACACACTAACACACTGTAGTACTGTATAATGTCATACACACTAACACAATGTATAAAGTCATACACACAAACACACTGTAGTACTGTATAATGTCATACACACTAACACACTGTAGTACTGTATAATGTCATACACACTAACACACTGTAGTACTGTATAATGTCATACACACTAACACACTGTAGTACTGTATAATGTCATACACACTAACACACTGTATAATGTCATACACACTAACACACTGTAGTACTGTATAATGTCATACACACTAACACACTGTATAAAGTCATACACACTAACACACTGTAGTACTGTATAATGTCATACACACTAACACACTGTATAAAGTCATACACACTAACACACTGTATAATGTCATACACACTAACACACTGTAGTACTGTATAATGTCATACACACTAACACACTGTATAAAGTCATACACACTAACACACTGTAGTACTGTATAATGTCATACACACTAACACACTGTATAAAGTCATACACACTAACACACTGTAGTACTGTATAATGCCATACACACTAACACACTGTAGTACTATATAATGTGATACACACTAACACACTGTAGTACTGTATAATGTCATACACACTAACACACTGTAGTACTGTATAATGTGATACACACTAACACACTGTAGTACTGTATAATGTCATACACACTAACACACTGTAGTACTGTATAATGTCATACACACTAACACTCTGTAGTACTGTATAATGTCATACACACTAACACACTGTAGTACTGTATAATGTCATACACACTAACACACTGTAGTACTGTATAATGTCATACACACTAACACACTGTAGTACTGTATAATGTCATACACACTAACACACTGTAGTACTGTATAATGACATACACACTAACACACTGTATAAAGTCATACACACTAACACACTGTAGTACTGTATAATGTCATACACACTAACACACTGTAGTACTGTATAATGTCATACACACTAACACACTGTAGTACTGTATAATGTGATACACACTAACACAATGTAGTACTGTATAATGTCATACACACTAACACACTGTAGTACTGAATAATGTCATACACACTAACACACTGTAGTACTGTATAATGTCATACACACTAACACACTGTAGTACTGTATAATGTCATACACACTAAGACACTGTAGTACTGTATAATGTGATACACACTAACACTCTGTAGTACTGTATAATGTGATACACACTAACACACTGTAGTACTGTATAATGTGATACACACTAACACACTGTAGTACTGTATAATGTGATACACACTAACACACTGTAGTACTGTATAATGTCATACACACTAACACTCTGTAGTACTGTATAATGTGATACACACTAACACACTGTAGTACTGTATAATGTGATACACACTAACACACTGTAGTACTGTATAATGTCATACACACTAACACACTGTAGTACTGTATAATGTCATACACACTAACACACTGTATAAAGTCATACACACTAACACACTGTAGTACTGTATAATGTCATACACACTAACACACTGTATAAAGTCATACACACTAACACACTGTAGTACTGTATAATGCCATACACACTAACACACTGTAGTACTATATAATGTGATACACACTAACACACTGTAGTACTGTATAATGTCATACACACTAACACACTGTAGTAATGTATAATGTCATACACACTAACACACTGTAGTACTGTATAATGTGATACACACTAACACACTGTAGTACTGTATAATGTCATACACACTAACACTCTGTAGTACTGTATAATGTCATACACACTAACACACTGTAGTAATGTATAATGTCATACACACTAACACACTGTAGTACTGTATAATGTGATACACACTAACACACTATAGTACTGTATAATGACATACACACTAACACACTGTAGTACTGTATAATGTCATACAAACTAACACACTGTAGTACTGTATAATGTCCTACACACTAACACACTGTAGTAATGTATAATGTCATACACACTAACACACTGTAGTACTGTATAATGTGATACACACTAACACACTGTAGTACTGTATAATGACATACACACTAACACACTGTAGTACTGTATAATGTCCTACACACTAACACACTGTAGTACTGTATAATGACATACACACTAACACACTGTAGTACTGTATAATGACATACCCACTAACACACTGTAGTACTGTATAATGACATACACACTAACACACTGTAGTACTGTATGATGTCATACACACTAACACACTGTAGTACTGTATAATGACATACACACTAACACACTGTAGTACTGTATAATGTCATACACACTAACACACTGTAGTACTGTATAATGACATACACACTAACACACTGTATAAAGTCATACACACTAACACACTGTAGTACTGTATAATGTCATACACACTAACACACTGTAGTACTGTATAATGTCATACACACTAACACACTGTAGTACTGTATAATGTGATACACACTAACACAATGTAGTACTGTATAATGTCATACACACTAACACACTGTAGTACTGAATAATGTCATACACACTAACACACTGTAGTACTGTATAATGTCATACACACTAACACACTGTAGTACTGTATAATGTCATACACACTAAGACACTGTAGTACTGTATAATGTGATACACACTAACACTCTGTAGTACTGTATAATGTGATACACACTAACACACTGTAGTACTGTATAATGTGATACACACTAACACACTGTAGTACTGTATAATGTGATACACACTAACACACTGTAGTACTGTATAATGTCATACACACTAACACTCTGTAGTACTGTATAATGTCATACACACTAACACACTGTAGTACTGTATAATGTCATACACACTAACACTCTGTAGTACAGTATAATGTGATACACACTAACACACTGTAGTACTGTATAATGTCATACACACTAACACACTGTAGTACTGTATAATGTCATACACACTAACACACTGTATAAAGTCATACACACTAACACACTGTAGTACTGTATAATGTCATACACACTAACACAATGTATAAAGTCATACACACAAACACACTGTAGTACTGTATAATGTCATACACACTAACACACTGTAGTACTGTATAATGTCATACACACTAACACACTGTAGTACTGTATAATGTCATACACACTAACACACTGTAGTACTGTATAATGTCATACACACTAACACACTGTATAATGTCATACACACTAACACACTGTAGTACTGTATAATGTCATACACACTAACACACTGTATAAAGTCATACACACTAACACACTGTAGTACTGTATAATGTCATACACACTAACACACTGTATAAAGTCATACACACTAACACACTGTATAATGTCATACACACTAACACACTGTAGTACTGTATAATGTCATACACACTAACACACTGTATAAAGTCATACACACTAACACACTGTAGTACTGTATAATGTCATACACACTAACACACTGTATAAAGTCATACACACTAACACACTGTAGTACTGTATAATGCCATACACACTAACACACTGTAGTACTATATAATGTGATACACACTAACACACTGTAGTACTGTATAATGTCATACACACTAACACACTGTAGTACTGTATAATGTGATACACACTAACACACTGTAGTACTGTATAATGTCATACACACTAACACACTGTAGTACTGTATAATGTCATACACACTAACACTCTGTAGTACTGTATAATGTCATACACACTAACACACTGTAGTACTGTATAATGTCATACACACTAACACACTGTAGTACTGTATAATGTCATACACACTAACACACTGTAGTACTGTATAATGTGATACACACTAACACACTGTAGTACTGTATAATGTGATACACACTAACACACTGTAGTACTGTATAATGTGATACACACTAACACACTGTAGTACTGTATAATGACATACACACTAACACACTGTAGTACTGTATAATGTCATACAAACTAACACACTGTAGTACTGTATAATGTCCTACACACTAACACACTGTAGTACTGTATAATGACATACACACTAACACACTGTAGTACTGTATAATGACATACACACTAACACACTGTAGTACTGTATAATGACATACACACTAACACACTGTAGTACTGTATAATGTCATACACACTAACACACTGTAGTACTGTATAATGACATACACACTAACACACTGTAGTACTGTATAATGTCATACACACTAACACACTGTAGTACTGTATAATGACATACACACTAACACACTGTATAAAGTCATACACACTAACACACTGTAGTACTGTATAATGTCATACACACTAACACACTGTAGTACTGAATAATGTCATACACACTAACACACTGTAGTACTGTATAATGTCATACACACTAACACACTGTAGTACTGTATAATGTCATACACACTAACACACTGTAGTACTGTATAATGTGATACACACTAACACTCTGTAGTACTGTATAATGTGATACACACTAACACACTGTAGTACTGTATAATGTGATACACACTAACACACTGTAGTACTGTATAATGTGATACACACTAACACTCTGTAGTACTTTATAATGTCATACACACTAACACTCTGTAGTACTGTATAATGTCATACACACTAACACACTGTATAAAGTCATACACACTAACACACTGTAGTACTGTATAATGTCATACACACTAACACACTGTATAAAGTCATACACACAAACACACTGTAGTACTGTATAATGTCATACACCCTAACACACTGTAGTACTGTATAATGTCATACACACTAACACACTGTAGTACTGTATAATGTGATACACACTAACACACTGTAGTACTGTATAATGTCATACACACTAACACACTGTAGTACTGAATAATGTCATACACACTAACACACTGTAGTACTGTATAATGTCATACACACTAACACTCTGTAGTACTGTATAATGTGATACACACTAACACACTGTAGTACTGTATAATGTGATACACACTAACACTCTGTAGTACTGTATAATGTGATACACACTAACACTCTGTAGTACTGTATAATGTGATACACACTAACACTCTGTAGTACTGTATAATGTGATACACACTAACACTCTGTAGTACTGTATAATGTGATACACACTAACACACTGTAGTACTGTATAATGTGATACACACTAACACTCTGTAGTACTGTATAATGTGATACACACTAACACACTGTAGTACTGTATACTGTGATACACACTAACACACTGTAGTACTGTATAATGTGATACACACTAACACTCTGTAGTACTGTATAATGTGATACACACTAACACTCTGTAGTACTGTATAATGTGATACACACTAACACACTGTAGTACTGTATAATGTGATACACACTAACACACTGTAGTACTGTATAATGTGATACACACTAACACTCTGTAGTACTGTATAATGTGATACACACTAACACTCTGTAGTACTGTATAATGTGATACACACTAACACACTGTAGTACTGTATAATGTGATACACACTAACACACTGTAGTACTGTATAATGTCATACACACTAACACTCTGTAGTACTGTATAATGTCATACACACTAACACACTGTATAAAGTCATACACACTAACACACTGTAGTACTGTATAATGCCATACACACTAACACTCGGTAGTACTGTATAATGTGATACACACTAACACTCTGTAGTACTGTATAATGTGATACACACTAACACACTGTAGTACTGTATAATGCCATACACACTAACACTCGGTAGTACTGTATAATGTGATACACACTAACACTCTGTAGTACTGTATAATGTGATACACACTAATGTGAAATGTCCCTCTCTATTGTAGCTCTCTAAATAGACCTGTAAATAGCTGAGGTAACAAAGGCTGACTGCAGAGGGACGGTTAATTTAATCAATTAGTCCAGGCTTGGCGATTAAGAGCGGTGAAAAGAACCATCGTCACATAGAGAGAAAGCAGGGAGTCTGTATACAGGCCATAATCAATGGATTCTATCAGTCAGCTAGGCAGGGTAGAGCAGGGCAGAGATGTGCATGTCTCTCTCTATCCGTCACCTCAGCCAGGCCTAGCACAGTCAATGAGACAGAGAGAGACAAAGAAAAACAGTGAGGGCGAGGGAGAGTGAGAGAGAGAGAGAGAGAGAGAGAGAGAGAGCAGAGAGAGAGAGAGAGAGAGAGAGAGAGAGAGGGGGGAGGGGCATGACGTGTGTGTGTGTGTGTGTGTGTGAGGATAAAGAATGGAGAATGTGTGTGTGTGTGTGTGTGTGTGTGTGTGTGTGTGTGTGTGTGTGTGTGTGTGTGTGTGTGTGTGTGTGTGTGTGTGTGTGTGTGTGTGTGTGTGTGTGTGTGTGTGTGTGTGTGTGTGTGTGTGTGTGTGTGTGTGTGTGTGGATCAGTACAACCCATTATGTCTCTGGATAGAGGGCTTCACTACTCACCATGCCATCTCAACATGAAGGATAACAAGGTAGAAACAACAGATGGTTTTCTATTGGTCTTCTATTGCAAACTCAATTAAGGGTTAACCTTTAGAGTAGTGCACAGGAAGACATCCAATAAACATGTAATATGATCATATGGACAATTTGAATTGAAATGTAGTCCTATTTCATCTCTTTATCTGACAGTTGCTTTAGTTTACGCGTGTTTTCATTGCTAACCCAATAGGGAGCGACCTTTTCACTGAGACGTCTGAGTAAACACAACAGAACCACACAAACAGTTGACTGAGAGTAGGTCTACTGTAAGTGTCAGAGTTAGGCCAGGACCAATAAGGATAGCCTCTTTGACCATCAGCCCCATTGAGCCACAGTTCAAAAACCTCTGGGTTGGACAGTAATTACTCATGTGGTTTTGGCTCCCGTAACACATGCTCGCTCTCCCTCTCTTTTTTCTCTCTCTCCCTCCCTCCCCCCTCTTACAGATGTTTCAGATGACCCTTTAGTTTCAGATGACCCATTTGTGTGTGCTACTGACAAAGTGCAACATGGGAGTTCAAATGCCCTTCAAACACTGTTAAAACAGGCCATGAATTAGCTACAAGTGCAAGTAATATATACTGGTACAGGTTTTAGTTACAGTGGTAACCTTTACCATAGGCCCCTTTAACAGGATGAGAACCAAAGCCATTTCTACACACGCGCATGCGCACGCCCCCCCCCCCCCCCCCTCCCGTCATGGCTGTACCTGTTTAACATCTCCACCATGTGTGTTCACAGGCTCCTAAAACACCAGTGTGCAGTCTACATCTCTGTCGTGGCTCAGATAACTTTCCCTTGACTGTAAACACAGAGACGACATTGTAGACAGTGAGTCCATTGAGTCCAATGTCCAAAAGAGTCAAATATTGTTCGTGAAGATTTTTGAAGCCTTGAAGCCACGCTACTGATGAACATCCTCTACCCTGCGTCTCCAACCCATTTCCTCCCTTTTTAATCTGTATTGAGCTGTTGATGGCCCAGAAACCATAGACAGATAAAGATGACTAGTATTGATAAAGCCCCATCAGTTGAGCACTCCTGAGCCCTGCTACTTACTCAAGAGTCCTCAGTGCTGATGATGAGAGATGAGTCAATCAATACAACCCCATATTACCAGTCAGCCATTGACCAATCTGCACCACAGGCAGGAAAGAGGAAATGTAGCATAGTGCACCATGGGACAAAGGGAGGCCAGGAGGGCCCATCCCCCCAGGCTCTACTCTCTAGTTCTGTTGGCCTCTCATGGTTGATTGCATCAGAGTTGTCATCAACGGACTGTTGCTCCCCTGACCACCCACCCGCCCGGATGGAGACGGAGCTGGACACGAGAGCTGGAACTCTTCTCTCCTCCTGTCTCCTCTCTCCCCCTACACTCCTCTCTCCTCCCAACCCAGCCCAAACAAATGTCATTTGGAGGTGCAGTAGGGACTGATAAAAACTGGAGAGGGGGGGGTAATTGAATTACAGTCCTCCTGCCCAGCCCCCTGACCCCTCGTTCTTCGCCAAAACCAGACCGATGCGTCAGATATTCTTTCTGTCCTTTGTTAATTAGAGACGAGAGGGATGATGGAGGGAGGGAGGAGGGGAAGGGAGGGAGGGGTGAGGAGATGAGTGGATGACACCTGATTTCTGTTTTGATCTCTTTCCTCCACGTCTAAATGTCCACAATATCTTTCCTGTCTTTCCTGTAGCCTAGTGGTTAGAGCGTTGGGCCAGTAACAAAAAGGTTGCTGGATCGAAGCTGACAAGATTAATATCTGTCGTTCTGCCCCTTAACCCACTATGCCCCGGGCGCCGAAGACGTGGATGTCGATTTAAGGCAGCCCCCTGCACCTCTCTGGTTGGGTTAAATGTGGAAGACACATTTCAGTTGAATGCTTGAACAGCTGACTAGGTTTTCCCCTTAAGGCTTAATGGAAAATCCACCCAAAACCACTAATTTCTATCATTTACAGTGTTAAAAAAAACTATTTTTTGGTGAACAAATGTTTCATTTTGTTGTTATAATAAGGTTGGTAGCAACATGTGAAAATAATTGTGGAAAACTATTGCAGCTGAAGTTGACTACAAAGCAATGATCTCTCTATGGGCTGGCTGGCTAGCTAGGTGGCCAGCTAGCAAACGTAGCAACACACAATAATGCCAAAGTCAATATCACCATCTGAAGTAGCTAGTTAGCTGTAAAATAACCTAAACAAACTGCACTATCAATTTAGGAGTCTACAATCTCACCATGTTCAACATGCGATTTGCCTCACAAAGTGGAGTCTGACATTCGCAACGGCCATGGAACAAAACCACGCAATGCCCTCTGGACTGAAGAGTTCAATTACACATTCCTCCACGTCGGAATATTGCAAAAATAGGATCAATGGCTCATTCCAGAGAAGACCACCTCCCACATTTTGAAATAGGCCAGTATTGAAATCTGACGTGTTTGATTGAAATGACCCAGGGAAACGATAGAACCTCGCTGATGCACGAAACAATATAACATTCAGAAATGGGGGAATCTTCCCTTTAAGTGTGAGGGGGAAGGAATAAGCCTGGGAGGTGAGATTAAACAGTCCATGTAAGACATCTTGTGCGGACCATGATGATGCCCGAGTGCCCTGCCTGTAAATCCTGTGATGGCCCCACACAGATGTTCACCATTGTGCCTGAGCCGTCTGTCTGATAGAATTACAGAGCCATTTGAGCGCGTGAACTTCATCTAGATTTCACAGGTCAGTGCTCTCCCTACAACCACGGGGCACAAGCCACCTGTGACATGAAACCTGAACACACACACACACGCCCTGAGTCTGGGGAGACACACACACACACACTCCAACAGAGTGAGCTGTAGAAGACACACACAGTGCTGACAGCCGTGAGCGTTTGCAGCATGGCATGGCAGCAATGGCTTGTGTGAAGGGGAGTCAGAGTGTCCTGCCATCTGCAGAGAGGTAAGGGGAGCCCCTGCCCACACACACCCTCACGTCCAAAACCCCTTTCAGCTAGGAAACAGGAGCGGTGAGTTTGAAGAGCATTTTGTTCCACATACAGTAGGATCAGGTTACAGAGGGTACCATGATGCCATCTCTGCCCCCTCTCTCTGTTGATGAGAGCTGAAGTTCAAGCCCATCCCCACTGACCTACACTCATGTATTATTAAAGACAACATCATTGGGGGGCATCAGAAGTGTGTGTGTGTGTGTGTGTGTGTGTGTGTGTGTGTGTGTGTGTGTGTGTGTGTGTGTGTGTGTGTGTGTGTGTGTGTGTGTGTGTGTGTGTGTGTGTGTGTGTGTGTGTGTGTGTGTGTGTGTGTGTGTGTGTGTGTGTGTGTGGGGGGAGAGAAGTGGAGGCTTCGCTCACTAAAATAATCTCCAAAATAAATGGTTGAATTATTCAGTGAGATGTGCCGCTCTGGGCCGTCTCATAATGATGAGGTCATGGGCTCTGGGACACAGGAGGGCCTGTCTGTATGGAGGGCTGCCAGCACAGATCAGCCCAGGAGACACACGCCTGGCTTTATTAAGAGTCAGCCATCACTATAACAATAAACACACACAGACATAACACACACACACACACACCATACAACTCCATTTTTATGGAAGTGTCTGCCAAATTATGTGAGAGACGCAGACTCTGTTTATACCCTTTAAGTCCTTACTGAAGACTAATCTCTTCAGCAGGTCCTATGATTGATTTTAGTCTGGCCCAGGGGTGCGAAGGTGTACGGCAAGGCACTGGAGAGACAAACCATCCTTAATGTCGATGCCTGCCCGACTCCCCTCTCTCCACTGGGATTCTCTGCCTCTGACCCTATTACAGAGGCTGAGTCACTGGCTTGCTCGTGCTCTCCCACGACATCACTATGAGGGATGTATCATGTCGTGCCAGGTTTTTATCTCTACACTCGACCTTAGTGGGTTGAGTCACTGACGTGATCTCCCCCCACCCCACCCCTCAGTCTACAGTATCTATGCTGCAATAGTTTACGTGCCGGGGGGCTAGGGTCAGTCTGTTATATCTGGTGTCCTGTGTGATCTTAACTATGCTCCCTCTAATTCTCCCATAGCTCTCTCTCCCCTCCCGGAGGACCTGAGCCCTAGGATCATGCCTCAGCACTACCTGGCCGGACGACTCCTGGCTGTCCCCAGTCCACCTGGTCGTGTTGCTGATCCAGTTTCTGCTGTTCTGCCTGTGGCTATGGAACTGTGGTCCATTCACATGTCATGCTACCGTGTGTCATCAACCTCCGCCAATTCCCCCCCCCAGGGGTGGAGACAATGCCATCTCAAACGCATTTCATTAATCAAGCAGCACTGGAAGGTGTGTGTGGGTGTGTGTAAAGGCGGAGGACTCCTCCTCATCTGCATTCATGTAAAGCTATGGCATCAGCATATCCACTGATTACAGAGCACGGGAGCATGGCAAAGCATGATGGATGGCGTCTCATTGTTTAGATAATGTAAAAGCTGTAACCAATTGATTCTCTCTTACCCACATAATAGATCATTTCAATATTTAAGTCCATGTAAAAAAAGTGACTTGTCCATTTATAAAATATCGACACAATACATAATCTTATCAATCTTAACAAAATGGTGTAATAAAAGAGAGACTATAGCAAACCATAATACATACAGGTAACGGCCAAAATAAAGTGGCTTAATTTAATAGGTCGTTGGGCCACCACGAGCCACCAGAACAGCTTCAATGCGCCTCGGAATAAATTCAACACGTGTCTTGAACTCTACTGGTGTTTTGTTGATCGCTGTGGAAAAAAAAAAACATTTTTTATTTTTAATTATTATTATTTATTTTTTTTAACTTCAGAGCACAAAAAAAAGAATCTGGAACTCAGCATCCAGACAGAGATCACATATGGAAGATTGGGTTTGTATCAGGATTGAGATCCACATTAGCTTCGTATTACCAGACTGATTACCGAAACCTCTGGACTGTAGCACAAGGTTAGGTCCACATATGGAGGTGGTATAAATCCGAAGACAAAAGATCAGATTCCATGTGTTTTTCCTGATGTTTACACATTCGGTAAAATATCCTATAGGTATCAGATATGCAACAGATTGGCTAAAGATCTGAATTGGGCTGCCTGTTTAAATGCAGCCGTTGTGTCTGTGCCCTAATAGCCAGTCGACTGCCTGACTACTGAGGACCTGATAGAGAACATGGACAGTCTGAACGCAAGAGGGAGACAATCTGAGGCGGAAGTGATTCACAGCTTTGGGAGGAGAAAATATAAACCTATCATTCATCTTTATTCATCTACAAAGCCATAGCTAACACACACACACAACCATAGAGGAATATAGTGGCCCTATACAATAAGTGCACCCTAGCCAAATCACCCAGATGATCTGATATCCACAATAGATAAATTACTTGACAGCACCATAAGGCAGGAAGAACCATTTCCCTCCCAGAGTTCCAGAGTGAATTCTATTAGACTGCTCTATGTGCTGTGTGTACACAGGACAACAGAGAAAAACAGTGGACCAGGCAGAATGTGGCTGACTGCCTGCCTGGGATGGAGATTACTGTTAATAGGTTTAACATGGGGAGAAAGGCAGGAGTGGGAGGGATAGAGAGGAGGGAGGGAGGGATAGAGAGGAGGGAGGGATAGAGAGGAGGGAGGGAGGGGTACACACAGACACAGACTAATAAACATGGGTACACACAGACACAGACTAATAAACATGGGTACACACAGACACAGACTAATAAACATGGGTACACACAGACACAGACTAATAAACATGGGTACACACAGACACAGACTAATAAACATGGGTACACACAGACACAGACTAATAAACATGGGTACACACAGACACAAACTAATAAACATGGGTACACACAGACACAGACTAATAAACATGGGTACACACAGACACAGACTAATAAACATGGGTACACACAGACACAAACACACACTAATATACATGGGTAGACACAGACTAATAAACATGGGTACACAGAGACACAAACTAATAAACATGGGTACACACAGACACAAAAACACACTAATAAACATGGGTACACACAGACACAGACTAATAAACATGGGTACACACAGACACAGACTAATAAACATGGGTACACACAGACACAAACTAATAAACATGGGTACACACAGACACAGACACACACTAATAAACATGGGTACACACAGACACAGACTAATAAACATGGGTACACACAGACACACAACACACACTAATAAACATGGGTAGACACAGACTAATAAACATGGGTACACAGAGACACAAACTAATAAACATGGGTACACACAGACACAAACACACACTAATAAACATGGGTACACACACACACACACTAATAAACATGGGTACACACCGACACACACACACACTAATAAACATGGGTACACACCGACACACACACACACACTAATAAACATGGGTACACACCGACACACACACACCCACACTAATAAACATGGGTACACACCGACACACACACACACACTAATAAACATGGGTAAACACCGACACACACACACACACACTAATAAACATGGGTACACACCGACACACACACACACTAATAAACATGGGTACACACAGACACACACACACACACTAATAAACATGGGTACACACAAACACACACACACACTAATAAACATGGGTACACACAAACACACTAATAAACATGGGTACACACAAACACACACTAATAAACATGGGTACACACTGACACACAAACACACTAATAAACATGGGTACACACCGACACACACACACACTAATAAACATGGGTACACACAAACACACACACACTAATAAACATGGGTACACACCGACACACAAACACACTAATAAACATGGGTACACACAAACACGCACACACACACACTAATAAACATGGGTACACACAGACACACACACACACACTAATAAACATGGGTACACACAAACACAGACTAATAAACATGGGTACACACAGACACAAACACACACTAATAAACATGGGTAGACACAGACTAATAAACATGGGTACACAGAGACACAAACTAATAAACATGGGTACACACAGACACAAACACACACTAATAAACATGGGTACACACACACACACACTAATAAACATGGGTACACACAAACACACACACACACTAATAAACATGGGTACACACAAACACACACACACACACTAATAAACATGGGTACACACAGACACACACACACACACTAATAAACA
>NC_060184.1:57160447-57172947 GCF_021184085.1 Oncorhynchus gorbuscha
CTAGTATACAGCCTCGTTATTGTTATTTTATTATGTTACTTTTTATTATTTTTTTACATGATATTATTTGGTAAACATTTCTTAACTCTTTCTCCAACTGCACTGTTGGTTAAGGGCTTGTAGTGAGTAAGCGTTTCACAGTAACCTGTTGTATTCGAAGCATGTGACAAATAAAGTTTGATTTGATTTGTTCCGCTCAATGACGAGACAGAGAGTAGTAGCTGCAAACGAGCTTCTTTTCAACACTCGAAACATTATTTTCTGTAAAACCTCTCCTGTGTATTCTGACAATGTTCTGGTCTTACATTTAACAAGGTTGAAGAACTTCTGACACCATGATATGCACAGTGCAGCAGAGCACAAGCAAAATGGCTCAGGTTCAAAATGTGAATGATCAATTTAGTGATGCCCCAAGCCCCTCCCGTACCCTAGTTATTGACGACAAAACAGGCCCTACCCGGCCCTAAACCAATGTATAATGTCGGGGCCCATCGGGCTCATGTCGGATAGCAAGCTCTAAGCTCTGATCAATTAAACTGAAACAGCACGAGACATAACTAGGGCTTTGGAGGTGATTGTAAAGCAAATAACTGTCGATCTCACGGTGATTGAACATGAATTATTAAACAGGTATAGCAAGCCACTGTTGCAGACCTTTGTATATTACATCCATTTAATATAGCCTACAGAATCACAATGAATCCAATATTTATTTTAGTGGCTATTCTGTTGTTGAGCGATTAACAAAGAAACAGGTGCCCCTATATCCTTAATTTAGAGTTATTTATGTATCTTTAGTTGTTCTACAAATATATAATTACATTTTTAATACCTTCGAAAGCTGCACGATGTGACTAATGATGATTTGAATCGAATCGCAGGAAAGGCATGAGCTCTACTTTGTTCTGCACACACTTCATCAGTCTCTCATTCACAATTTGACAAGCACTTGATACTATTCTCACCAGGCCTGGAATTTCCTGGTGGCAACTCCCTTGTGTGGCCTCAATGCCCCCTAAAAGAATCCATGCCTTGCGGCCAAAGTGTCTGTTATGCCCTTGGGCTGAATTCTAATTCCCTTCTCCCGGCTGCCAATCGCCGTGCTCCGAAGCACCTCTCACTCACATGGCTCTCTCAGATATCTCAAATCTTATTAGCCAGTGCCATCACATGACCGGGTCCTTCTCACAGGCATCTCAGCTCAGAAGTAAGCTACAAGACAGACACATCGGGAACACAACTGTGCGTGTCCTTCTTATCACATTTCGAGGCGCATTTTGAAGATGTTAGAAGAACTGTCCAAATGTACTTCTCGTCAGCCAACAAGATGAACAGGCCTAACCGACCGCAAAAGATCTTAGTACAAACGTTTACCTATTCTATACGTAAACATGTCCTTCCTTCTGTGCCATAAATACATATTCCAAACGTACTCTTTGAAAGTTGTGGGATGCGATAGATTCCAAATCAATACAACCATTCACGTCAAAAAATGTTTTAAAAGCAATGAAGCCGATGCAACAGATTAGAACGTTCAGATTGAAATGTTGATAAACTATGAGGCTATTTCTTCACATTAGAAGCGCAGCAATGCGCACATGGCAGTAGCGAATAAGCACGAATGTCCAAATGCAATCAATTAGTGGGAAAACGCTGTTCTCGAGAGTGATGGCAAATGCTGTTATGGATTTGTAACACGTTTTGATAGGGTTTGTATCACAACTAAAGGGGCGAAATAACTTCTTAAAATGAAGCACATTAATTCACTTTAAAACCAGTGTAGAGCCCTAGTTGACATACAATTGAACTCGGAAGTTTACATAGAGTCCTTCAAATGAGTTTTTCAACCACTCCACGAATGTCTTGTTAATAAAGCAAGTCGGCTAGGACATCTACTTTGTGCATGACACAAGTCATTTGTCCAACAATTGTTTACAGACAGATAATTTCACTTATAATTCACTGTATCACAATTCCAGTGGGTCAGAAGTTTACACACTAAGTTGACTGTGCCTTTAAACAGCTTGGAAAATTCCAGAAAATTATGTAATGGCTTTAGAAGGTCCTGATGGGCTAATTGACATAATTTGAGTCAATTGGAGGTGTACCTGTGGATGTTTTTCAAGGCCTACCTTCAAATTCAGTGCCTCTTCGCTTGACATCATGGGACAATCAAAAGAAATCAGCCAAGACATCAGAAAAAAATTGTAGACCTCCACAAGTCTGGTTCATCCTTAGGAACAATTTCCAAATGACTGAAGGTACCACGTTCATCTGTACAAACACCAAGGGACCACGCAGCCGTCATACCGCTCAGGAAGGAGACACGTTCCGTCTCCTAGAGATGAACGTACTTTGGTGCGAAAAATGCCAATCAATCCAATCAAATCAATGCTGCAAGAGGGACTGGTGCACTTCACAAAATAGATGACTTCATGAGGAAGGAAGATTTGGTGGATGTATTGAAGCAACATCAGTCAGGAAGTTAAAGCTTGGTCGCAAATGGGTCTTCCAAATGGACAATGACCCCAAGCATACTTCCAAAGTTGTAGCAAAATGGCTTAAGGACAACCAAGTCAATATCTTGGAGTGGCCATCACAAATCCCTGAGCTCCATCCCATAGAAAATTTGTGGGCAGAACTGAAAAAGCGTGCTGCGAGCAAGGAGGCCTACAAACCTGACTCAGTTACACCAGGTCTGTCAGGAGGAATGGGCCAAAATTCACCCAACTTATTGTGAGAAGCTTGTGGAAGGCTACCCGAACCATTTGACCCAAGTTAAACAATTTATAGGCAATGCTACCAAATACTAATTGAGTGTATGTAAACTTCTGACCCAATGGGAATGTGATGAAAGAAATAAAAGCTGAAATAAATCACTCTCTACTATTATTCTAACATTTCACATTCTCAAAATAAAGTGGTGATCCTAAACTGACATAAGACAGGGAATTCTTACGAGGATTAAATGTCAGGTATTGTGAAAAACTGAGTTTAAATGTATTTGGCTAAGGTGTATGTAAACTTCCGACTTCAACTGTACATAGGCAGCGCTTGAGTTTAAGTTTGAGGAAGATAATTTTCACCAATTCCCTTTTCACCATAAAAATGTACCTTAATAATAAAGATAATAATAATAATATATGCCATTTAGCGGACGCTTTTATCCAAAGCGACTTACAGTCATGCGTGCATACATTCTACGTATGGGTGGTCCCGGGAATCGAACCCACTACCCTGGCGTTACAAGCGCCATGCTCTACCAACTGAGCTATAGAAGGACCATTATATATTATTATTATATTATATTAATAAAGATCAATTTCAAGATGAAAATGGAACTTTATAATAACGCAGGTGCATCTTGAAGATGAAAAACTCATGCGCCACTTATGTATGCCAGTTATGCTCTATTCCATTTGTAAAGCGGATGATATTTGTGCCACTTTAGTTGTGATACAAACCTTATCAAAACATATAGGCCAATGGGCTAGGCTACATGAGGTGTGCAACTATGATTTGAAAAAGTCACCAGCATGCACTGTGTCTTGCCTTACTGCACACACTGGGCATCACAAGTGATCAGATTACATTAAGAATAGTCTGATGGGTGACATTATTGTCTTTACATACACTAAATAATATATGTGTGAAATTAGTTTTGATTTAAAACTGGACCATTATCATGCACCTGTCTCAGAACAGGGGCAGGAGGAGAAAAATACACATCATCGATGCACTTAAATAGCGAACGGAGGACATTTTTCCCGTGGTTCATTTTCATGCCAACCAGGTAGACTATACTCCTGTTGTAAAGAGAAGCAATATGCTTAAAAGTAGGAAAGTTGAGAAATAAATATAGTAGGCCTAGCTTATAGAAAGCTGATGAGATCCTCCTCTTTTTAGTAGTGGCCATGCATAGCCGATATAAATTTTGCCCAACATGAGCTCAAGGGCTCTCATGAAGTGTTTGATTTGATTTTCAATTACACTTGCATTGATGTCAGAGTGATTAGAGGGACAATAGCATGCTGAGTACCAGGCAGTTAGCAAGTTTAGTAGGCTACTAATGAACATCAGCAACATCAGGGCACAGTTTTGGAGAAGCTTAGTTAACGTGACTAAATGGTCAGGTGGAATTTGACTGCAGTCATGACTCATGACCGCCGGCGTGGCGGTAATACAGTCAGTAACAGCCCTAGACGTAACTCTGGATATGCAATACCACATCAGTAACTTCCTGTACTAAACATACTTACACACACACAGGACACAGAAGGGTGCGTACACACACACACACACACACACACACACACACACACACACACACACACACACACACACACACACACACACACACACACACACACACACACACACACACACACACACACACACACACACACACACAGTAAAATCAGTCCCATTAGAGATTAGTAGTACAGTGTTGGATTCGCACACCCCGATGTTCAATGTTTAGGAGAGAGGATCGTACACGGCAGCAAAATGAATCATACCAGGCCCATAGAGCGCTGTGCTCACATGCAACGCACACACATACATATAGCCAGGGAGAAGAAAGACTAAGCCTATACTTTGGAGAAATTTCACAGATCCAGGCTGCATCACATCCGGCCGTGACTGGGGGTCACTTAGGGCGGAGCACAATGGGCCCAGCGTCGTACGGGTTTGGCCGGGGTAGGCCATCATTGTAAATAAAAATAAAAATTCTTGACTGGCTTTCCTAGTTAAATTAAGGTTTAACTTAATAAATAAAGATGGTGTAAAACAACACACAGACGAGCAGTAATAAGTGTCTGTCTCAGTCTCTCTCTCTCTCTCCCTCCGTCTCTCTCTCTCTCTCTCTCTCCCTCCGTCTCTCTCTCTCTCTCCCTCCGTCTCTCTCTCTCTCTCCCTCCGTCTCTCTCTCTCTCTCCCTCAGTCTCTCTCTCTCTCTCCCTCAGTCTCTCTCTCTCTCTCCCTCCGTCTCTCTCTCTCTCTCTCTCCCTTCGTCTCTCTCTCTCTCTCTCTCTCCCTTCGTCTCTCTCTCTCTCTCTCTCTCCCTCTGTCTCTCTCTCTCTCTCTCTCTCCCTCCGTCTCTCTCTCTCTCTCCCTCCCTCCGTCTCTCTCTCTCTCTCTCTCTCTCTCTCTCTCTCTCTCCCTCCGTCTCTCTCTCTCTCTCTCCGTCTCCATCTCTCTCTCTCTCCCTCCGTCTCTCTCTCTCTCTCTCTCCGTCTCTCTCTCTCTCTCTCCCTCCGTCTCTCTCTCTCTCTCTCCCCCGTCTCTCTCTCTCTCTCCCCCGTCTCTCTCTCTCTCTCCCTCCGTCTCTCTCTCTCTCTCTCTCTCTCTCTCTCCTCCGTCTCTCTCTCTCTCTCTCCCTCCGTCTCTCTCTCTCTCTCCCTCCGTCTCTCTCTCTCTCTCTCTCTCCTCTCTCTCTCTCCCCTCTCTCTCTCTCTCTCCTCCGTCGTCTCTCTCTCTCTCTCCTCCCTCTCTCCGTCTCTCTCTCTCTCTCTCTCTCCCTCCGTCTCTCTCTCTCTCTCCCTCCTCTCCTCCGTCTCTCTCTCTCTCTCTCCAGTCTCTCTCTCTCCCTCCCTCGTCTCTCTCTCTCTCTCTCCCAGTCTCTCTCTCTCTCTATCTCCCTCTCCGCAGTCTCTCTCTCTCTCTCCCTCCCTCTCTCAGTCTCTCTCTCTCTCTCCCTCAGTCTCTCTCACTCCCTCCGTCTCTCTCTCTCTCTCCCTCACTCCCTCCGTCTCTCTCTCTCTCTCCCTCCGTCTCTCTCTCTCTCTCCCTCCGTCTCTCTCTCTCTCTCCCTCCGTCTCTCTCTCTCTCTCTCCCTCCGTCTCTCTCTCTCACTCCCTCCGTCTCTCTCTCTCACTCCCTCCGTCTCTCTCTCTCACTCCCTCCGTCTCTCTCTCTCACTCCCTCCGTCTCTCTCTCTCACTCCCTCCGTCTCTCTCTCTCACTCCCTCCGTCTCCGTCTCCCTCCTCTCTCCCTCCGTCTCTCTCCTCTCCCCTCCGTCTCTCTCTCTCTCCTCCGTCTCTCTCTCTCCCTCCGTCTCTCTCTCCCTCTCTCTCTCTCAGTCTCTCTCTCCCTCCCTCCGTCTCTCTCTCCCTCCCTCTCTCTCTCCCTCCGTCTCTCTCCCCCTCCGTCTCTCTCTCTCCCTCCGTCTCTCTCTCTCACTCCCTCCGTCTCTCTCTCTCCCTCCGTCTCTCTCTCTCCCTCCGTCTCTCTCTCTCCCTCCGTCTCTCTCTCTCCCTCCGTCTCTCCCTCAGTCTCTCTCTCTCTCTCCCTCCGTCTCTCTCTCTCCCTCCGTCTCTCCCTCAGTCTCTCTCTCTCTCTCCCTCCGTCTCTCTCTCTCCCTCCGTCTCTCTCTCTCTCTCCGTCTCTCTCCTCCTCCTCCCCTCCCCCTTTGGGGAACAACATACTTTCTTCTCTTTTCTTCAGTAGAGGCGAAGAAAGAAGAAGGATAGTGAGATGGACTGCTTGTAGTTTCAAGCTGTGCTGTCTCCAGTCCCTACTGTGTGGAAAGATTGTATTTTATATAACTAGACAAGTCAGTTAAGAACAAATTATTATTTACAATGATGAACCTACCCCGGCCAACCCTAACGAAGCTAGGGCCAATTGTGCGCCGCCCTATCGGACTCCCAATCATGGCCGGTTGTGATACAGCCTGGAATCAAACAAAAGTCTGTAGCGACGCCTCTAGCACTGAGACGCAGTGTCTTAGACCGCTGCGCCACTCGTTGCTGTAAAGATTTAAGTCCTGGGGTATCACCGAAGATTGGCTGTAGATACCTCCATCCTCCCCATGGCCTAGAATCATCCAAAACCTCCCTCTTTGAGACCAAGACCAAAGGCACGGAGGATGATGTCTCGTCCATATACTAACATGTGATATACTTCTGTGGCGTGGCCAACAGTAGACATTTCAACCTCAGAGGATGACACACAGTATTTGTACGTCTGATACAATTTCTTTTTAATCAAGTTCATTTGTGGAGATGACGCATTACATGACCAAACCGGCAACCTTGACGACCGTGATGTTCGTCGGGAAGGAATGTGTGGTGGTGGTGAACACAAGATATTCTGCTCTCTGCTCTATGGATCCTTTTAGTACAGTAGATGGACTGATGTGACATTGGAACCATTTTGGACAAAGGGCCAAAATGAGGGACTGTCCCGCACAATCCGGGACATGTGGTCACCCTAAGGAATCAAATCATTTATAAAGCCTTTCTTACATCATCAGCATGAACACAAGAGGTGAAAGACGGTATCTCACATGCTGTTACATGTAATATTCGGTCCTCTGTAGCTCAGTCCGTAGCTCACGGTGCTTGCCAGCGGTGGGAGAAGTACCCAATTGTCATACTTGAGTAAACGTAAAAGATACCTTCATAGAAAATGACTCAAGTAAAAGTGAAAGTCACCCAGTAAAATATTACTTGAGTAAAAGTCTAAATGTATTTGGTTTTAAATACACTTAAGTATCAAAAGATAAAAAAGTACACATCTTTTCAAGTCCCTCATATTAAGCAAACCAGGCGGAACTATTTTCTTGGATTTAGTTATTTACCGATGGCCAGTGGCTCCAACACTCAGACATCATTTACAAACGAAGCATGCACTGAGTCCGCCAGATCAGAGGCTGTAGGGATGACCAGGGATGCTCTCTTCATAAGTGTGTGAAGTAGACCATTTGTCTGTCCTGCTATCCATTCAAAATGTAACGAGTACTTTTGAGTGTTAGGGAAAATGTATGGAGTAATTTGCCTTAGGAATGTAGTGAAGTAAAAGTAAAAGTTGTCCCCAAAAAAATATACCGTAAAGTAAAGAAAATAACTACTTTAGTAGTACTTTC
The DNA here is from genome assembly GCF_021184085.1 of Oncorhynchus gorbuscha. Taxonomy (NCBI): domain Eukaryota; kingdom Metazoa; phylum Chordata; class Actinopteri; order Salmoniformes; family Salmonidae; genus Oncorhynchus; species Oncorhynchus gorbuscha. The sequence continues at coordinate 57,168,316 of NC_060184.1, forward strand.
AAGTTTTTGTACTTAAGTACTTCACACCACTGGTACTTAAAAACGGCAGGATAGTGGGTTCGATTCCCGACCACCAATACTTAAAATGACTAAGTCGCTTTAGACAAAAGCCTCCACTAAACGGCATACATCACACATCATAGAACGACAGTCAGAGTTGTGTGTGTTTGATCAGAGTGTGTAGGATTCAGTGTCTGCTTAAAACTCGCTGAAAAGCCAAAAGCCTCACACATCAATAGTAGCACCACAGTGCCCCCTACTGCTACTGTAGAGTATTACCTCTAAAGGACATACGGATCAAAACCAGCAACTCTACTGAATGACTTGCTTTGGTGTGAGATGTTAATACAATGAACAAAGAATATCACACCATGGCACTTTCGATTGAAAAGCAGCTCATCTGTCCTGAAGGACTCACGGGTATAGCCAAGCTAATATCAGAGGTGGATGTGAGAAATCTGCCCTCAGTCACCTTCTACTTCGTGCTGTTTCCTGTCCTGTTGGCTCACTGCTGACACACACACACACACACACACACACACACACACACACACACACACACACACACACACACACACACACACACACACACACACACACACACACACACACACACACACACACACACACACACACACACACACACGATGCCCCAGCAGGTAACACTGCCAACCCCCTGTGGATCACACTTCCACAACAGGTGTGATCAGACACAACATACACTAGAGACTTACCCCCCTACTGAGACAAATATCACTGGGACACTTTGCTGCCCTGGGATTCAGCATTTTGCAATTTAGTGTAGTGTGTCCGTGTGTGTATCTGTCTGTGTGTGTATGTGTATCTGTCTGTGTGTGTCTGTGTATCTGTCTGTGAGTGTCTGTGTATCTGTCTGTGAGTGTCTGTGTATCTGTCTGTGTGTGTGTGTGTGTGTGTGTGTGTGTGTGTGTGTGTGTGTGTGTGTGTGTGTGTGTGTGTGTGTGTGTGTGTGTGTGTGTGTGTGTGTGTGTGTGTGTGTGTGTGTGTGTGTGTGTGTGTGTGTGTGTGTGTGTGTGTGTGTGTGTGTGTGTGTGTGTGTGTGTGTGTGTGTGTGTGTGTGTGTGTGTGTGTGTGTGTGTGTGTGTGTGTGTGTGTGTGTGTGTGTGTGTGTCTGTGAGTGTCTGTGTATCTGTCTGTGAGTGTCTGTGTATCTGTCTGTGTGTGTGTGTGCGTATCTGTCTGTGAGTGTCTGTGTATCTGTCTGTGTGTGTGTGTGTGTGTATCTGTCTGTGTGTGTCTGTGTATCTGTCTGTCTGTGTGTGTGTGTGTGTGTGTGTGTGTGTGTGTGTGTGTGTGTGTGTGTGTGTGTGTGTGTGTGTGTGTGTGTGTGTGTGTGTGTGTGTGTGTGTGTGTGTGTGTGTGTGTGTGTGTGTGTGTGTGTGTGTGTCTGTCTGTGAGTGTCTGTGTATCTGTCTGTGAGTGTCTGTGTATCTGTCTGTGTGTGTGTGTGCGTATCTGTCTGTGTGTGTCTGTGTATCTGTCTGTGTGTGTCTGTGTATCTGTCTGTGTGTGTCTGTGTATCTGTCTGTGTGTGTATGTGTACCTGTATCTGTCTGTGAGTGTCTTTGTACCTGTATCTGTCTGTGTGTGTGTGTGTGTGTGTGTGTGTGTGTGTGTGTGTGTGTGTGTGTGTGTGTGTGTGTGTGTGTGTGTGTGTGTGTGTGTGTGTGTGTGTGTGTGTGTGTGTGTGTGTGTGTGTGTGTGTGTGTGTGTGTGTGTGTGTGTGTGTCTGTGTATCTGTCTGTGTGTGTATGTGTATCTGTCTGTGTGTGTGTATGTGTACCTGTATCTGTCTGTGTGTGTATGTGTATCTGTCTGTGAGTGTCTGTGTATCTGTCTGTGTGTGTGTGTGTGTGTGTGTGTGTGTGTGTGTGTGTGTGTGTGTGTGTGTGTGTGTGTGTGTGTGTGTGTGTGTGTGTGTGTGTGTGTGTGTGTGTGTGTGTGTGTGTGTGTGTGTATCTGTCTGTGAGTGTCTGTGTACCTGTCTGTGAGTGTCTGTGTACCTGTATCTGTCTGTGTGTGTCTGTGTATCTGTCTGGGAGTGTCTGTGTACCTGTATCTGTCTGTGTGTGTCTGTGTATCTGTCTGTGTGTGTATGTGTATCTGTCTGTGTGTGTATGTGTACCTGTATCTGTCTGTGTGTGTCTGTGTATCTGTCTGTGTGTGTATGTGTATCTGTCTGTGTGTGTATGTGTATCTGTCTGTGTGTGTATGTGTATCTGTCTGTGTGTGTATGTGTACCTGTATCTGTCTGTGAGTGTATGTGTACCTGTATCTGTCTGTGTGTGTATGTGTACCTGTATCTGTCTGTGTGTGTCTGTGTATCTGTCTGTGTGTGTATGTGTACCTGTATCTGTCTGTGTGTGTCTGTGTATCTGTCTGTGTGTGTATGTGTATCTGTCTGTGTGTGTATGTGTATCTGTCTGTGTGTGTATGTGTATCTGTCTGTGTGTGTATGTGTACCTGTATCTGTCTGTGTGTGTCTGTGTATCTGTCTGTGTGTGTCTGTGTATCTGTCTGTGTGTGTCTGTGTACCTGTATCTGTCTGTGTGTGTATGTGTACCTGTATCTGTCTGTGAGTGTCTGTGTATCTGTCTGTGTGTATCTGTCTGTGTGTGTATCTGTATCTGTCTGTGTGTGTATGTGTACCTGTATCTGTCTGTGTGTGTCTGCAAATGTGTGTTTTAGTTGCATGATAACTTGTGTACTGATCCCTGTGTAATGACAACATTCAGAGGAGAGAAAGGCAACGGTCGGGGGAGCGCCATTTCCCTAGGAGCGCCATTATGGCCATATTGTCTGTAAACAGGTTAGGAGCCACACACACACACACAACTCAGCTCTATGACTGAGTCAGCATAGCCGCAGTCCAACTGAGACACAGGCCTGAACAGGCAGGATCATAATCATAGAGGTCACTTGAGGTTAAAATAGTGAGTTCTGCTGAGGGCTCAGCATACAATCCCTGCTGATCAAGGTATTGGCAAGCCAAGACAGGAAGACAGAAATACAACAAAACAAAAAGGGAAAAAGCTTACTTCAATACATCACACCTGCTACCTGCTTCACTGAGCCCGCCAGCTGCAAATAGAAATATAAACAGCCACGCGTGGCTCGGTGCTCACACAACTTCACTGCCGCACAGCGCAGCGCCGTTCCGGGAGTTGAATGTGTGTAACTTCAATAAGGCTGGGAGGGGAGAAGGTTGTCGCATCTCGCTGACAAGAGTCACGTTCCTTCACAAAGACACAAACACAGCCTGCATACGCACACACACACAGCCTGCGTACGCACACACACACACACACACAGCCTGCATACGCACACACACACACACACTGCCTGCATACGCACACACACACACAGCCTGCATACGCACACACACACACACACACACAGCCTGCATACGCACACACACACACACAGCCTGCATACGCACACACACACACACAGCCTGCATACGCACACACACACAGCCTGCATACGCACACACACACACAGCCTGTATACGCACACACACACACAGTCTGCATACGCACACACACACAGCCTGTATACGCACACACACACACAGCCTGCATACGCACACACACACACAGCCTGCATACGCACACACACACACACAGCCTGCATACGCACACACACACAGCCTGCATACGAACACACACACACAGCCTGCATACGCACACACACACAGCCTGCATACGCACACACAGCCTGCATACGCACACACACACAGCCTGCATGCACACACACACACAGCCTGCATACGCACACACACACAGCCGGTCTCACACTCACAAACACACACACACACATTCTCAGACAAGCGCCAGCGGGGACCACCTGTCAAAGGGTGTCGGGCGCCGCAGGCAGCATCACCTGCTCGGAGGGGAGATGAGCTTTGATATTCAAATCAAACCTCAGCGCCAGAGAGAGAAAAAACACACAGGTATCAAACATGGCTGCGCTTGCATCGCAACCTCCGTTTCTCCCTCTCTGCCCCCCACCCTCCACCCGCTCCCTCTTTCGCTCTCTCCTCCTCCCCACTCTCTCCCTCCACTGTCTATCCCTCTATTAATGCACTGTACCTCTAACTCTCTTCTCCACACTCTCGCATACTCGCTCTATGTAAAATCTAAACACAAGCTAATTACGGAATATAAAAGCAGAGCAAAACACAGTGGCACTGGGTTAGGTTTGAGCTAAAAGAAGCATGCTGGTCTGACAGAGAACAGACAAGTGAGAGACTTGAAATGGGGAAAAACTAATTCATTCCTAAAATGTTTGACACTTGTCTCTGCCCGGGACGGAGACTTACATGAAACATACATAGCTCATACATGTAATATACACAGACATGTTATAGATATGCTTTAAATGGCTGAATAGTTTGTGAATGGAAGAGACCGGCCTGTGAATGGGGTCAAACTCAAGTCAGAGGTACGACACAAACACACACACACACACACTTTCTACAGAACACACACACAGTTCCTAGGCTGAAGGGGAAGTCAGAGCAGAGAGTAAGTAAGAGACGTCACCAGTGGGTGTGAGGCGTGAAGTTAACCCGTGTCTGTGTCAAGGCACCAT